>NC_060269.1:152110088-152316846 GCF_021613505.1 Equus quagga | reverse complement strand
CACCCACCTATCCATCCATCCATAGATGTATTCAACGAAAGTTCCCTGAAGATCACCAACGTCAAGACCCTCTCCCTCCCTCACCAAGTTAATGCCCAACCTCAGAATTTCCATTTGCTGCTCTGCGAACCTCTCAAAGGCCTAAGAGAGACTGGGCATCGGGGCCTTCCACATACCAGCATACTGCAGTGGCCGTGGGAACCATGCTGAGGCCGTGTAGAGCCACCCTGGGAACCCCTTCAATCCTACAGCACCTTCGTCTCCATCCCACAGCACATTTTCCAGCCTCCAGGGGATCCTCAGAACCCCATTTTACTCTTGGGGGCCACGTGAGTGGAGGTACCACCACAGAGTGGGTGGGGGCATGCCTTTCCTTCCCACCCATTGCTCTGTCTGCTGGGACCTGAAAACTGATCTTTGGGAGAGGAGGGCCCAGTGAACTCAAAATGGAAAACAGACCCTGGGTGGCTAGAGAGCACCGGCCCAGACAGCCTGGGATCAAAGCAGGCTGCGCTGTCCACGAGCCCCAGCACGGCGTCTGGTTGTCAAATTTGCACTTGGCAGTGTCTCTCTGCTCACTCTCCTGGAGGGGAGGATGATCCAGCCAAGCCCAGAAGACTCCCCGGCGCAGGGGGGCTAGAATGACGCCCCAGGCTGACGTTCCACGCCCCCCTGCATGGGCGCTGCTGCAAGGGCCCTGTTCTTTCAGTGCCGACTGTGTGCCCTGCACCTCACATCCCTCAGGTGTGGTCTGCACTGCAGCTTTGACAAGCAGGGGCTGGTGAGCAACCACGCTTCACCCACCAGGAAACTCAGCTCCCGTGGCTGGTGCGTGGCAGAGCTGGGACATGGACCTCCAAAGCCAGGGTCCTTTGGGGATCTGATGCTACTTCCTGATGTGGGTTAGAGTTGGGCGCTGAGAGTCTGGATATCTTGGGAGGAGAGGGGCCTCTGGCGGGAATGGAACCAAGGGAGCCTCCAGGCTGACTGGGCGGCGAGAGGGGAACAAAGGGGAAGTGGGACACGAGGTGCATGCGCCGACCCCAGGTCCCTGCATCAGCTCCTGCTGCGTGACACACCGCCCCAGACTCGGTGGCAAAGGACAGCAGACACTTAGTGCTCGCATGTTGGTGGTCAACTAGGGGCAGCCTGGGGGACTCTGCGGGTCCCGCCAGCCCTGGGTGAGATCACTGGGGGCCCGGCTCTGCCTGCGTGTCTCTCAGTCTCTCTCAGGCTGGCCTGGGCCAGGGCTCAGGGCAGAGGTGGGGAGCCAGAGGGGAGCAGACGCCCGGGAGGCTTCTGACGGCTGAGACTCGGAACCGGCGTGGCATCACTTCTGCCTCATTCTGCTGGCAAAGGAAGTCACAGGGCTGCTCAGAGCCACAGCAGAAAACACCACTGGGTTCCACGGCAAAGACCTGGGGAGAGGAAGCAGAGGGGACCCGTGATCTGCAGGCTGCTAGAGTCACCTCTGTCCCCAGGGCAGACACAACTGCTTCAGCCACTGCCCGACTCCAGGCCCCACCACGGCCCACCCTGCCTCGGCCAGAGATGCTCCAGCCCCCACCTCACCTCCATCTCGTCTGTCCCTGTAAAGGCCCGCGCGTCCAGCCACACAGGTGTCCAGGCCCGGTACGGCCGCTGACCCTCGCAGGGCCCCCCCGACCCTGCGGTGCGTTTGGTTCTCCCTCCCTCGGGCTCCCGGGTCTGCAGAGCGGTGCGGTTTCCACAGTTGGTTGCTGCCTTCCTGCCCCGCCGGGCGGGGGCTCAGCACGGCCCCCCGATGGCGCGGTGAGGGCCCGGCAGCCAGGCTGGCGGCGGCACCTCGGCCTCACCTCTGTGAGCTCGGCCTCGTCCATTACGGGCCGAGCGCGCCTGTCATCGCGCTCCGGGCGCAAATCAGAATCAAATGTGGCCCCGAGCCGGCCAGGACGCTCCACTTCACATTTGCTAAAGATCTGGGAGGGGCCAAGCTCTTTTCTGTCAACTTGAAAGGGAAGAGAGGCGGCGAGGAAGCCAGGAACAGGGATAATTCTTTAAAACTTTGTTTTTCATTTTCCCCTCCCGGCTCCTTGGGCTGCAAGAGAGAATGGGGCTGAATCCCACAAGAAAGCCGGCTGGGTCAGCGCCTAAGCGAAGCCACGTGTCTCCGCAGCGCTTCAGACGTCTTGAAATGTTTTTCAAATGTCTGGGCCCCGAACCCTCAGACGCGTTTGCTGGAGAACACTTCCCCGCAGGGGTCGCCGGGGTCGCTTCTCAGATCCCAGGCAGCCGCCTCTCGCGGAGCCCCTCCCTCCGATTCCCGATTCCCTCCGGGAGTCGCAGAGATGGACATCATGGATTCGCAGCCCCCGACACTTCACCCGTGACTTACTTTAGCCCCCTGGAGGAGGAGGAACAGGATGCCCCATGCAGCCGCGTCCTGGCTGAGGCCTCCGCAGCTCAGCGCCCCACCCCCGGCCCCTCTGCCGGGCCCCCCAGCTGCTCGATGCCCTGCTGCCATCCGTAACCCGCTGTGGTCCCTCTCACTTCTCCCGGCACCCGTGGGGCACAGGCCGCCTCCTGCCCGCAGCACCCTCCCTCTCCCCAGGCAGCTCATCTGTTTATTTATGAGTCGGGTCATCAGTCATCACAGAGTGACTCCCAGGCCCTTTGGTCCCGGTAGCGAGAGCTGCTCTGACTTGCACTTTCGCTCTTGCCTCAGAGAGCAGAGCATCCCTTTGCTCTCCCTTATCCTCTCTCCGCCCCGGGAGGCTGACTTCTAAGGTCACCTCTGTGGGGCTTCTGTGACCTGTGCATTCCAGCTGGGCTTGGCCAATAGGGAGCCCTGGTGGAGATGGGAAGAGAAAGAAGAGCAGGGTCAGGGCCTCGGTGCCCCGGTTCTTCCTCCGAGGTCCCCTTGCGCCCAAGTGTCCTGTACTGAGGGTCGTGCTCTCTCACGCTCTCCCCCACCTTGTGATGCAGTAATGGCCCCTCCCCTTGTCCCATCAGGACAGAGGTGGTCACAGCTCGGCTGCTCCGAACCTCCCCCGTGGTCCCCGACACCCACACCTTTGTAACTGGGCCCCCTCTCACGATCCTATGTTAAGTGTGCCATCTGATCGCATTGGTCCCTTGGTTATACAGATGTCCCTAGATAATGCCATCTTACAAGGGTGAGCAGAGAGCCCCAGAGTGGCCCTCACTGGGGTCCTGGCTCAGCTGCTACCCTGATGGAGACTAAGTGCCCCTGTTAGACGCGGGCTCAGGGAGGACGGGCCGTGAACCAGAACCAGTCAGGTCTCTGCACCCATCACTGTCCTTAATCCCCACGACAGCCGGATCAGGGGCCTCGGTGTCTGTTCAGTGAACAAGTAAAGGAATGCACCAACAGGGCAACGTCCAAGCCATGCCGGGTTACGGCCCAGCAGGTTGATGGAGGTGAGGAGTGAGCGCTGAACAGGTGAGGGGCGGTGGTGGTGAGCAGAGGCTGCCCTGGAGCAGACAAGCAGGGACCAGAGTGTGAGTCCCAGCTCCACCCTCACCTGCTGTGTGATGTTGGGCAGGTGTCTGAACTTCTCTGTGCTTCGGCCTCTTTACTTCCACAACAGAATGGAGAAGTCCTGTCCAGCCTTCTTTCTGTGCCAGGATGTTGTGCAGGTCAAATGAGGAAAAGACCTATAGATGGTCAAATCCTGCCTGAGAAAATTACTGATGCCATTGCTCATGACTGTCAGTGGCCGACCGGTGTTGTGGGTCCTCCTAGTCTCCCCAGGGGCCACTATGAGCCCATGGAAGATGCACAGCCCCTTCCCAGTCTGCACCCATCAACCACACCAGCCCCCTCTGCACCGTGCCTCCTACACGTGCAACTCATAAGGGACACAGAACCAACACAAGAGCTAAAGATAAAGGGCTTCTAAATAAAGCGGAGACAGGCGAGTTCTCAGTGTGACACAGAAGCACAAACTATGAAAGAAAGAACCGGTACCTTGGACTCTATAAAACTTACGCTTTGAGAAAGAAGCTTTTCAAGAAAATGAAAACGATGAGCCACAGACGGGGAGAAAAGATTTGCAAAACACGTATCTGGGAAAGAACTTGTACCCAAAATATATATATATAACAAGAAGCAAAACTCTGAGAATCAATAAAATAACCAAATTTAAAAGTGGGCAGGAGATTTGAACAGACAGTTAACTGAAGAAGATACAGTAATGGCCAAGAGGCACGTGGAAAGAAGTTCGCCGTCAGTCATCTTTAGGAGCGTGCAAAGGAGACACAAGGAGACGCCGTCACACTCCCCCAGAATGGCTGAAATTAAAACGACGGACGATACCCAGTGTTGGCAAGGACATGGAGCATCTGGAGCTCACGTCCTGCTGGAAGGATTGCAGGAGGTCTGGCCTCTTTGGAACCAGTTTGGCAGCTTCTTATAAAGTTAAACAGATATTTACCGTGTGATCCAGCAATTCCACTGCTGTTTATTCACACATGAGAAATAACACCGTACGTCCACACTCAGAGCCATACTCACATGTTCACAGCGGTGTCCTCCAGTGGTGGCCAGTTGGGTTTTGTTTTTTAAAGTCGTTATGAACTCACGGATTTAAACATATTCAGTGCATCTCAGATTGCCTCAGTGACATCTGCGTTATCTTAGAGAGGCTCAAATGTCCACGCTCGGCCTGGGGAGGCCTCGTCTCCTCGGCTTCTGAGTCTTTTTTTTCAATATCTTTTTTTAATGGTGGTAAAATATACATAACGTAAGATTTACCATCTTAACCATTTTTCATCGTATACTTCAGTGGCATTTGTAAATTCACATTGTCGTATAATCGTCACCACCATCCATCTCCAGAACTTTCCCGTCGTCTTTCCCAAACAGAAACTCTGTCCCCATTAAACGGTCTCCCCGTCCGCCTCGCCCAGCCCCGGGCGCCCACCATTCTGCTGTCCGTCTCCACGAACTTGACCACTCTAGGAGCTCATATAAGGGTATTCGTACGGTATTTGTCTCTTCGTGACTGGCTTATTTCACTTAGCGTGCTGTCCTCAAGGTTCACCCATGCTGTGGCATGTGACAGGATTTCCTTCCTTTTCAAGGCTGAGTGTTATTCTGTGGTGTGAACGGACCACATTAGTTTATCCATCCATTGGTCAGTGGACACGGGCTGTTTCCACCTGTCGGCTACTGTGAAGAGCGCTGCTATGAGCATGAGGTACAAACACTCATTTAAGACCCTGCTTTCCATTCTTTTCTGTTACACCCAGAGGAGGAATTGCTTACTACACGATTCTGCTTATACGAGGTCCTCAGAGGAGTCAAAACCACAGAGACAGAAAGCAGCATGGTGGGGTCCTGAGCTGGGGCTGGCGGGGTGGGGGTGGCGTTCAATGGGGACAGAGTTTCAGCCCAGGAAGATGAAAGTGCTCTGGAGATGGACAGTGGGGGTGGCCGCACAACAGTGTGAGTGTGTTTCATACCACTAAAACATACGGGGAAAACGGTTAAGATGGCGAATTTCATATTACGTGTATTTTACCACAATAAAAATAAATAAATAAATAAAGCATCTGAAAGGAAAAGAAATGGAATTTCTGGATCCTGGGGTAATTCCGTGTTCAGCATTTTCTGAGGAACCGCCGTGCTCTTCTCCACAGCGGCTGCACCATTTTACACCCCCAGCGGCAGCGCGCCAGCCTTCCAGTTTCTCCACAGCCTCACCAGCGCTTGGTGTTTTCTGTTTTGGGACGGTAACGTCCTAACGGCTGTGAGGTGAGTCCTGAGTCTATCTGAAGTGACCTTCGTGTCTTGACAGCTTCCCTGCCAGCAGGTTTGACAAGATGGTCCAGGCTCCAGCCATACCTGTCGTGCCCCAGACCTGGAACCAGCTATTTTCCTGAGGGGTCCTGCTTTCTCTTAATGGGAAATGATGTTTCAGACCTCAGTCGGGCACTAGAACGTGGACAAGCTCATGGCTCCCTGCTTGGTGGGCCTTTTCAGACCACAGAGGTCAGGATATTTTCTCTAAGATAAAATATGTCATGAGATTATACTGGCTTTGACTTTGGTTTACAGCTAGGGGGTTTTACTTAATCTTTTCTGTCTGGCGTCTGTGTCTCCTTCCCCCTGTGCTAAGAATCCTGACTCTCACCAACACAGGGAATAAATTTGATGGAGAAAATCAAACTGACCTAACTATCAGCAACAGGATTGCAAACACGGCTTAAGATTGTGTTGCAACGTTTTTGTGCTTAAGGTCTGCCATAGACTGAATGTTTGCGTCCCTCTGAAATTCAGACGTTGAAACCCTGACACCCGATGTGTGGGGATTTGGGGGGGGATTAGGTCACGAGGGTGGAGCCCCCATGGACGGGGTTAGTGTCCTTAGAAAGAGGCCCCAGAGAGCTCCCTTGCCCCTTGCACCACGTGAGGACACAGTGAGAAGACGGCGTCTATGAACCATGAAAGGGGTCCTCACCAGATACCGAATCTGCTGGAGGCATCGTCGCGGACGTCCCACCTCCAGAACAGCGAGAAACAAATGTCTCTTGTTTATAAGGCGCCCCATGCATGGTGTTCTGTTGTGGCAGCCTGTGTACCCCGCCAGAGGCATACAGTCAAACCACTGTCATAAAGTCACTGGAATGATTTCTCTCCGTGTGGTCCTGCCGCCACCCAGGGACACGTTTAGGTTCATTTGTTTCATTTTATTTTTGATTTGGGGGGATCTTTTTTGAAATGTAATTGTTATAAGTATGTAAAGCTAACTAATGTGTAAATACGTAAACCCACTTTCAACCCCCGTCCCCTCAGCTCTATGTGTAAATAACCATTTTGTTGCAACGTGATGGCATTATGTCATCACCGTCTTTTCTCAGTGTCAGCAGCTGTGGGTCTCTCTCTGCGTGTGCAAGAAGCACACGGTGTGTGGACGCGGGAGTGTCTCTGTGCTCATAACCCCCCTTTTTGGATACACGGTAGCCAACCACACACACTTTTCACATTTTGCGTTTTTTCACTTATCACATATGTCCAAGGTCACCCTGTTTTTGGTCTCATTTCTGTCCCATTGGAAACACTGTATTTATATGATTACAAGTTTTTTATATAAGTAGTCTTTGACCGTGTGCTCTGTATTGTTTGCTCTTTTTTTTTTATGAGGAAGATTAGCCCTGAGCTAACTGCTGCCAATCCTCCTCTTTTTGCTGAGGAAGACTGGCCCTGAGCTAACATCTGTGCCCATCTTCCTCTACTTTATATGTGGGGCGACTACCGCAGCATGGCTTGCCAAGCGGTGCCATGTCTGCACCCGGGATCCGAACCGGCAAAGCCTGGGTTGCTGAAGCGGAACGTGTGCACTTAACCCCTGCACCACAGGGCCGGCCCCTTGCTCTTTTTTCTTACGTTTGTTGGCATTTCTGAGCTTCTTGTAGCTGCTGTTGAGTTGTGTTCTAATGGTTTTCACCATTCTGGTACTGTGATGTAATTCACTTAACCGCTGTATTTTTGGCTAACTGTAGGATCCTTATTAAGGTCGATGTTGAAATTACCCTGCCCCTCTCCTCCCCCTTCTCTGAGGGGAAGCCGTGATCTCCCGCACAAGCTGATTTGAGGTAACAGCCTTTTATTCCCAGTTGATAACGCAAAGCAGCCAGCAGCCGCGTCTGCCTCACAGGCTGCCTTCGCTCTTGCCGGCTTTGAGGGCTGGGCTGTGTTCTCGACCACGTGTCCATTGCGTGCTCTGTCCTCTTATTTATAATCATTACTTAGTCATTGCACTAAATATACATTTAACGCTTGCCACCAGCCCTTACATTCCCATCCCTCTGCTCATTTTAATGGTCTGAAATTCTCTATTTTTTCTTGGAAAGAGGGCCTGGGAACCAGAGTCTCTGGGTTCTGCAGGTCTGTAAAACCTTGTCCACGACCTTTGTGCTTGAAGGTCGGTGGACGGCACACCAAGTGCTTGGATCACAGCGTTCCCTCGAAAGTCTCAACCATGTGACTCGCTGTCTTCGTCGTAAAGCGGGGCTGGAGGAAAGTCCGAGGACACTGCGACTGTTTTCTTCTCAGAAGTGGCTTGCTATTTTTACCTGGATGCCCCGAAGACTTTTCTCTTTCAAGTCCAGCATTTGTAGACAAATTTGTCTCAGTGTTGGTTATTTCAGTTAAACTTTCCGGGAACGTGATATGTCCCTTCAACATAATGTTAAGTCGTTTCTTTTAATTTAAGAAACATTTTCCTGATCTGGTCTCCGTCCTGCTCCTTTGCTCTGGTTTCCCTTCTCGGGGACTCCTGCTTAACGCAGGTTCCGTCTCCTCTGCGCACACTCTACAGCTGCTGTTTTCTCTGAAATCCCTTCCAGCTCTTTCTTCAGAACCTTGGTTTCTAAAATTCTTCCCTTCTGTTTTTTTCAGACAGCATCTGCTGTTTTCATTTGTTCTTGAGTGCCTTCCGGTCTGATCTTCATTCCTAACGCCTCCCGGGTTCTGTGACCCCCGAGTGTTCCTCTTGGATTTGCGTCCATCCTCCATCTCTTCTGCCGTCGTCTCGGTCTCTTTCAGCTGGTCTGGAAATGTTAGGTCTTCATATTTCTGTTTGGTTTAGCTCTCGTTGTATGTAGGGATGTCATTCCACTCTCTCCTCTCCTTTTTGTGATAACTTTGTGTGGAATTTTATTATCCTCTGGAGGCTCATTTTTACATGGGATTAGCAGAGTTGAATTTTTAAGAGGGGGGTGGGTCGAAACAGGTCTTCTGGTTTCGCGACTCTAAAGCACCTTTGTTTGCTGCGTTCGTGAGTTGGTCACAGCATGCCTGGCGCTTTCTGCGGTGCTCTGGCTTTGTCCCCTCTCCCAGTGTCTGGACCTCAGCGGCCGTTCCCAGATGCTCCCACCCACTCCTGGGCACTCGTTGGTGATTTGCTCGTTGTTCCCTCTGCTGCCTCTTGCACAGATGCCGACATAACAAGGATCTTACAGCCAGTCCCCACCCACTCACATACTGGCGTTTCTGGGGTGGCGTCGTGTCGCCCACTGTGTTGTAGATGTTGTCCACCAGTTTTGGTGTTGCTGTCCTAGGTTCATGGAGAATTTCAGGAGATTCTCAAACTATACAACCTTTTTCATGTTTTCAGAATCATTCCTTCAATGTGCTTTTTAATTAAAAAATAAACTAGCATTTGTTGAGCCCCTATTCTGTACAAGGCACTTGGCAGAAATGGCTGCATTTAATCCTCACAACCGCCTTTCACATCTGCTATTATTATTATTACCTCAATGTTTTGAAGAAATTGGGGCTCAGAGAGGTTCAGCAATTTGCCCAAAGTCACACAGGAGGTAAGTGGCAGAGCCCGGACTTGGACACGGGTCTGTGTGGCCAAGTGGGCAAGTTCACCTGCCAGTGAGGAAACAACATGACCCATTAGGGGTATAATTTAGAGAAGAGACACTCAGTCTCCCTGGAGGATTTTGCGAGAATGAAACGAAGTGCGAGCCTGTTTTCCCAACAGCCTCAGACCTCCCAAAGTCACACTACACACCTGGAAGCATTTTACAGCCAAAGTGCGTGGTCTCTCAGAGATCCACAGCCCCCGAGTCTTGCTCTCCTGAGCCCACGGGACCTCACAAGCTGGGTGCTCCGGGCTATGCAATACTATAATTTTATCTTTCATCTATTTTTTCCTGCACTGTCAGGCATCTAGAGAAAATTTTTCTTTAAGCCAAAAAAGAGAAATTTTTACCGTAGTAAGATTTACTGTATCAAGGAAATTGCTTTTCTAACGATTAAGCCGTCCTGCAAATACTGGTGGAGTAGCTGCACAGTGCCGGGCTGCCCGTGGGCGCTGCGTCCACTGTGGTGAGCTTGAGGTGGAGCTTGCTTCCGGGGAGGACAGAGTGTAACCAGCGAGCAGCTCAGATGGAGAAGCTGCTGGGAACGAAGTGAATGAGGGCCCGGGGGTGGGAACAGCGTGGGAAGGTAGGGAGATAGAGGAGGTCCCGACAAGGACTCTGCATGTGGTTGAGAAGTGACTGACGGCTTAGAAAAGAAGGTTCCAGACTGAGGCTACAGGAAGTGCAAGCTCCTGGAAAGTAGGAAGTAGGGACAAATGCTCATGTGGGTGTAATGTCGTGTGCAAAGAGGAGAACGACAGGAGACGCCACCAGAGAGGAGGGGCTGCCTGAGCACTGGACCTTGTGGGCGAGCAGGGCAAGCACTTTGCATCTGGCTCTGGGAAGATGGGAGCCATCGACTGTTCAACATTGGGGATGCAATCTGGCATGTGTTGCAAAGGGATTCCTTGGCCGCTCTGGAGAACAGGCTCTGGGGGAGCAGGAACAGAAGCCAGGAGGTGAGTCGGGAGGCTGCGGCAATAGTCAAGAGTCAGACCCCAGTGTGTAGGGTGAGGGCGGGTGTTCTCCGGAGGATGCCGTTCTGTCCCCCATGGATCCCCACAGCACCTCCATGAGCGTTCAGAGATGGAGATCTAAGGTCTAAGAAGGACACGATTGGACAAGAATGACCAGACCAGAGAGCGGGGACGAGGGGTGGAGGAACCGTGATGCCGTGGTAAGTGCTCAGCGTACTTGGGTGAAATTACTCATGTGTAGGGGAGGTGTAGGGCTTTAGTTCTGGCTCGAACTAATACTAATGCTCACGAGGGACCTTAGAGTTTCCCAGATGCTTCTGATATATGGTCATATTTGGTCTTCTTACGACCCACCAAAGTGAGCAGAGTAGATTCTGTTTACACCCGCTCCACAGATGAGGAAACTGAGGCTCATGAGTCTCTCTTTCTTCAAAACACAGCTGGTGATGGAAACGGGCCTACGGCCTGAGAGAGGACACTGAAATTCAACTTTTAGAAAGGATACAAGTGAGGGGCCCGCCCGGTGGTGCAGCAGTTAAGTTGGCAAGTTCTACTTCGGCGGCCCGGGGTTTGCTGGTTCGGATCCCGGGTGTGGACATGGCACTGCTTGGCAAAAGCCATACTGTGGTAGGCGTCCCACATATAAAGTAGAGGACGATGGGCATGGATGTTAGCTCAGGGCCAGTCTTCCTCAGCAAAAAGAGGAGGTTTGGCAGCAAATGTTAGCTCAGGGCTAACCTTCCTCAAAAAATAAAATAAAATAAATTAAAATTAAAATTAAAAAAGGTACAAGTGAACTAGTGAAACCAATCTACGGCTCTTCAGGAGCCTGTGTGGGTGGAATCAGCCTGGTGTGTGGTAGGTGCCTGGTAATATTTTTGAGGGAAAGAATGATCAGGGGTCAAGAGAATGGATATGTCACATCCTGTGTTCCCCCTTTAGAGATCCGAGCCCTTCCGCCTTGTAGGACATCTATTTACATGCCTGCTGTGTCCACCGTGAGATCCTGAGCTCATTGAAGGCAGGGACAAGTTTAATCCATTTCTTTATTTTCCACACCATGTAACATTGTCTGTGGCAACAGTGAGCGTTGGACAAGTGAAGGTAGCGGTTATAAATGGGAGGTGGAGGCGCCAAGAGGCCTGGAAAGGTCCAAAGGACCGGTTGGGACAGAGATTGGGTCGACCTCCCGGGAGGGGGAGCCGATGGCCCAGGAGCTGCCCCCGCCAGCGGTCAGCACCAGGGACAGCTCCCAGCACCGGCCCTGACTCCTTCCTCCAGCCCCACCTCCTTGCCCGGATGCGGGGCCTGAAGGAGCGGGGGTGGGGCAGGCCCTTCCTGGTTCTCCCTGTGCCATGGTCTACTCAGGGGCCCAGGATGGATCAGACCGTGACACGCCCTTTCTTGGAGGATGTGGATTCAGCTGGCGAGCTCTGACCCCTTGGCTGGTGGGGTCGGGGGAGTGGAATGGGAGGTGGTTGGTGACTCTGAGAAGGGCAGTGCAGGGAGGGGACAGCGAGGGCGTTCCACTCATGAGGTAACAGAAGACGGAACAGCAGGACCAGCCCCAGCCCCAGCAGGGGCCCCTCCACTGCGAGAAGAGCACTGGTCGAGGCGGGAGGCCTGATCTCAACCTGACTTTATGAAAGTTGCTTCTGTCTGTGCAGTCAAAGCTCCAGGGGCACATCTGGGGGGCCAACACCGCCGTGCCCTCTCGAGCTGTGGCACAGCAGACTCACCCTGTCTTCCCCTGACCACCACCTCCAGAGGCAGATGGAGGCCTGAAGCCGGGTGTGGGCCAGGGGCCTTGACCCTCGACTCTGAGATGGTCACCAGGGGAAATAACCCTTCTGTTCTGAGAAGAGAGGAGGGGCTGCAAGTGGCTTGAGTGAGGAGGGGGCTGGCCAGTCTCCACCTCTCGCCAACCCTGAGGCCCCAGGCACAGCGCCTCCTCCTGATCCGGGTTACAAAATGGGCACAATCACACCCCCTTCACCTCATCACCTTGAGGGGACACCAGCCCGTGGGCTCGGTGCTTCACCCGCATGGGGCCACGCCACGGGAGGCGCCTGGTGGAGGGAGCGGTGTCCGCCCTTCTCCCCCCCGACGCTGGCCTGGACCACATCTCAGTGTCGGTGGCGGGCGGATGAGGTGGTGGGTCTGGGTGTGTTCCCTTCATCATCCTCTGACTGTCACACTGCGCGTCCTCTTCCCAGAAAAGCTTCTAAATTTAGGCAAACGTCTTTTCTTTCTGATGGGAAAGGCAGTGCCGGTAACCAGCGCCGCTCAGAGCGGGGCGGAACGGCCAGGTGGGGGCAGAGCCGGCAGGCCTAGCTCCTCTGCTCGCCCTCACGATCAATCGTGACAGGTTGTTCCTGGAACGGTGTTCTGTCAGACAAGGTCGCCGCCGCCCTGTCCTCTGGGGCATCAGCTGCTGCACAGCGGGTGTCTGCCCTCCCCGCCAGGATGTCCCCCAAGGACTTGGTGGGAAGACTTTAGACACGGGATTCAGGGGACCCCTGGTGGCCCGTCTGTCCATCAAGGCATGGACTGGATGAAATCTGAGGTCCTTTCCTGCTCTGGTCCCCAGGATCCCCAGATTCCTACATCCCTGGGGGATCCATCCAGAAACGTGTGGACTTAAAGGGAGCTGTCATTCGGGGTGTGCTGCCTGTGCCTGGTGATTCACGACAAACCCTGAGAATAGATACTGTTATGGCCATTCGGCAGATGGGCCAACTGAGGCCCAGAAAGGTCACTGAAGTGCCTAGGTCACAGGGGACGGGGCAGAGCTGGGGTCAGCCCAGGCCTGCTGTTCCCTGACTCCTCCTGTGCCCTCTTTGTAGTTCTGACAGCTAACAGGCCCTGTGATAGTGTCGGGGATGCAGCAACGAGTCAGGCCGGCCCTCCCTCGAGGGGCTCACGGGACAGACAGACAGACTGAGCCTGATGAATATTAACCAGACCACGTCTCGACAACAACAGAGCTGGGGCAGTGGGGTGAAAAGTCCCCCCAAATCCAGGTGACCTGGACCCTCAGAAGGTGACTGTATTTGGAAACGGGGGTCTTTTGCAGGTTGAATTAAGGTGAAGATCTCAACATGAGGTCATCCTGGATCAGGGTGGGCTCTCGATCTGACGGCAAGTGTCCTTATAGGAAGAGGAAGGCACAGGGGACACAAAGAGGAGGGGAACAGGAGGCCACAGGACAAAGGAGGCAGGGACTGGAGCGATGTGGACACTCTGGGAGCACGTGGGCCCCCAGGAGCTGGAAGAGGCAGGAAGGACCCTCCCCTCTTTGAGAGAGCCCGGCTCTGCCGACACCTTGACCCAGACTTCCGGCCTCCAGAGCTGTGAGAGAGTCACTGTCTGCTGTTTTGAGCCCCAGCTCACGGTCGTTTGTTACAGGGGCTCTGGGAGCCTCAGCCGCCGGGGCAGGAGTGAGCTGTGTCTGCACGTCCCGCTGGGTGAACAAGTCACCGTGCTCCACGAGGGGGACCCCTGGGCCGCCGTCGCTCAGCTGTGAGATGACCGAGGTGGAGGAGGAAGGGAGGCGCGTGCTGCTCTGCATGTCGAGCTCTCAGACCCGAGGAGCGTCAGAATCTCCAGAGAGCTCACGAAGCAGACTGCTGGGCCCCGCCCGGAGTCTCTGACGCAACAGGTCTGGGGGCCCCGAGGGTTTGCCTTCCCAAGAAGCGCCAGGTGATCCTGATGCCACTGCTCTGGGGACCCCACCGATCTGCCCACCCCACGCCCCTTTACCTGGTGGTGCCCCCCACCATCCCCCTGCCACCCAATTCCCCGGAAGCTGGGAGTGCTGCTGCTAATGGCTCCCAGCCCCCCTCTTCTCTGGAGGACTGTCCCAGCCAGCATGAGCCACCCCCCTCTCTCACTGGGCAGCCCACAGCCAATGCCCAGGCCCCTAGCCTCAAGGAGCCAGTGATATGGCGCCATCCTCTACTTTCTCCCAAGGGTGCGCCCTCAATTAGCCAATTGTACAGAATCCCTGTCTCAGGCTCTGCTTCTGGGGGACCCAACCTGGTACAAATCCACTCATCCATTCGCTAACTCATTCATTCATTCAACAAATAGTGAGCAGTGTGGTCACATGCTGCGAAAGGTTCTGGCCATCTGCAGGAAAGGAGACTGAGGAGGCCCCACTCTCAGGGGACCTGCAGATAATCATAGAAACAGAATCACAAAATCCCAGAATGGGAAATCTTAGCTGCCACAGGTGGTCCACCGCTCCTCGGACGTGGCCAGCAGCACATCAGTTCTTGATCTGAAGAACAAGGAGGAAGGAGCCAGGTGACGTGCAGAGGGAAGGGTGACCCAGGAAGAGGGAACAGCACTTGCAAAGGCCAGGAGGCAAGAGCAAGCGTGGTGAGTTGGAGGAATCAAAGACGGCCTGCGTGGCTCGTGGGCAGGGAGCTTGTGCCACGTCTGGACGTGTAGACCCAGGTCCCGCTTGGCCACTGCTCTTTGCCCCCAGAGCCCTGGGCAGACCCCACAGGGTGGGGGCGCAGCTGGTGCTGGGGGGGACATGCCCCGGAAAAGGTAGCATCAACCCCGGGCACTGAACGCAGGTTTATAGAGTGTTTGCTATTATGACCCCACTCGGGGCTCATGCGCAGGCGACGCGGCCAGCCGTGAGCCAAAGGACTTGTTCCTGTCGCACAGCCGTGAGCCTACCAGCCGGTGAGCGAGGACAGATGTGTGACGGTGCCTGGACCTTGGGTTGCCAGGGACCCCTGGGGACGGTCCCCCCAGGTTGCCAGGTCTCCCCCATCACTCAGCAACCGCCCCTCCCCGCCCCTGCCCTCTGGCTCCTGCCCCCCGTGCTCCTCTGCTCCTCTTTGCAGCAGCTGCATCAGGAGAGGCCAGGGTCACTGCCCGCATCTCTCTCTCCTGCCAGCCTGAACCCCCCAGGCAGCCCCACTGCCCACAAGCCACTCCCTACACTGCCCCCCACATGAGGCCCACATGTTGCAGCCCAGTGGCCACCTCTCTGCTCACGTGACGTGGCCTCTCATGGCACTGGCATAGTTGAGCCATCTCTCCTCCAGGAACACTGGCCTTGCATGGTGTTTGGGGCTCTCACCTCCCTCCCACCTCAGCCTCTTCTCCACAACCCGCCAGCGCTGGAGAGCCCAGAGCTCCATCCTCGGTTGTCTTCTCTGGCTGTGAGCATTCCAGGCGGTCTCATGCTTATATAGCCCAAGACCCTCAAGTTCACATCTCCAGCCTGGCCCTGAAATCCAGACCCCCAAGGCCAGCTGCCCACTTGGCCTCTCCATCTGGGCCAACAGACATCGTCAACCTGTGGGTCCAGAACTGAGCTCCTGGCTTCCCCCAGTCCTGTGACACCTGCAGCCTTACAGTTACAGGGGACGTAAATCCCAGAGTCCTCCTCGAGGTCTGTATTGTCCTCTTGTCCCACATCCAAGCTGCCGCTGACTCCTGCTGGCTCAGCCTTCAATACGCACCCAGAATTGGACCACCTCTCGCCTCCTGCTCCCATCCTCCCCGGCTGAGCCGCCATCACTCCAGTCTCCCTACTGGTCTTCCTCTCTACCCGTGCCCCCCGGAGACTGTTCCTGAAACAGCAGCCAGCCTGATCCTGTTACTCACTCCTCTTCTCTGCTGCAAGGTCCTCAGTGACTCCTCCTCTCACTCGGAGCAGAAGCCAAAGTCCTCCCAATGCCTTAAACAATTACTCCCCATCTGTTCCCCGTCACCTCCCAGCCGCTCACTCTGAACCAGCCACTCTGACCTCCTCACTGTTCCTGGAGTAGTTCCTGGCCTACCCCGGGGCCTTTGCACTGTCTGCCCTCTCCCCCAGCTACCTGCATGGCTCCCTCCCTCAGGTGTGTGCTCAAATGTCCCTTCTCGGTGAGGCTGCCCTGGCCGTGGGTTTAAACTCGTACCCCCACCGCCACGCCCCTGAGCTTCATTGCTCTGCTGCAACCTCCTCCCATAACGCTCACAACCTTCTGATATGCTACTGAAGTTGCTCTCCTCGCTGAACTGTAAGCTCGGTTGAAGGCGGGGATTTTTGCCTGCATTGTGTTCACAGGTGCATCCCCAGCAGCTACAAGGCAGTAGATGCCGGGGCTCCAAGGTGGGGAGACGGCGCCGAGGAGGAGCAGCTGGCGACGACGGAGTCTGAGGGCAGCAGCTGAGGGGCGGGTGTGCTCTTCTCACCCCACACGAGCCTCGTCCAGCACTCCACAACCCTGCGCTCCCTGGCTTCAGGGGAGCACACGCCTCTGATGAACAGGGCACGGCTTTCTCCCAGGCCAGTGCTGGAGCTGAGCGTGCATCAGAACGACGGGGCTTGCTCAAGCAGACTGCCAGCCCCACCTCTGTTCCTGACGCCGGAGGGCCGGGTGGGGCTGGGGAACTGGCGTTTCTAACTCCTCCTGGTTGACTCTGTTAAGGTGTCTATACAAGAGCAGGATTTCTAGGCCCTACGGTCAGTGCGTCTTCGACTGTGCTAGAAACAGCTTTACATCAATTTGTGCCCCACCAGTAGGACCAGGAGTCAAATCTCCATATAAGCCTGGATCTGAGTCTAAAAGTCCCGTTTACTTATCTATCGTCTGTCCAGGCACCCGTGTCACACCACCACTGTCACTATGCCTTTTTGACAACCCTTGGTCTGTAGTAAGTGAACTCCTCCCACGCTCATCTTCCTCATAAGTGTCTGGCTAATCAGGGCTTTTTGCTATTCCACTTAAATTTCAGAACTGGCTTGCCAAGCTTTATTAAAAAGAAATCTGTTGGGCATTTGATTAGAATTGTATTGAATCTATAGATGAATTAGGAAATGATTGACCTCTTTATGACATTGAGTCTTCATATCCATAACATAATACAACTCTCCATTAGGTCTCATCCAGTAAACGCTCTATAACTTCCTACCTAATGACCCTGCACATCTTTTCTCAGATGGATTTCTTAACGCTTCACTTTTTGTCACTATGATAAATGATATTTTAATTGCATTTTCTAACTTGTCATATAAACACAGTTGACTTTATAGTCATTCTATCCAGAAACTTTGCTAAATGCTCTTATTAATTCTAACAGATTCTGTGTAGACCATTTTGGGTTTTCTGTGCAGAAAACCACATCACAGGACAATCGTGACAGTTCTGTTTCTTCTCCTGCTATTGTTATGTTGCTTATTTCTTTTTCTTGTTTTATTGTACTGGCTAGTATTGCCAGTTCAAGGTGAATAGAAGTGTGATAAATGACTTTAAATCAGATTTTAAAGGAACTGGGTTTTGTTGTTTCATCATTGAGTGTGATGTTTGCAGAAAGATTTCTTTGTTTTGTCTTTCTTTTTGTTTTGTAGATACTCTTCATCAATTTACAGCAGTTCCATGCTAACCCTATTTGCCAACGCAGTAAGTTTTTATTTTTTTATTTTATTATTATTATTTTGAGGAAGATTAGCCCTGAGCTAACATCTGCTGCCAATCCTCCTCTTTTTGCTGAGGAAGACTGGCCCTGAGCCAACATCTGTGCCCATCTTCCTCTACTTTCTATGTGGGACGCCTACCACAGCATGGCTTGCCAAGCTGTTCCATATCCACACCCGGGATCCGAACCAGCTAACCCCAGGCTGCCAAAGTGGAACGTGTGTACTTAACCACTGTGCCACCGTGCCGGCCCCTAACACAGTAAGTTTTTAAAGAACACAAATGGATTTTAATTGTCAATTTTGTAAAATGTTTTCCATATCTATTAAGATGATCAAATAATTTTTCTCCTTTTATCTGTTAATGTAATAAATGACATTAATAACATTCCTAACGTAACCATATTGCATTCTTGGGATGAACCCCAATTAATCATGTCTTATGACCTTTGATATATTGTAGAATTTGGTTTGCTAGTATTTTTTGTTGGATTTTTACATCTATGTTCACAAGCAAGCTTTCCCTATTTCACCTAATTTTTGTATCAAAAACAAGCTGGAAAAGATGCTCAGCATCATATGTCATTGGGAACTGCAAATCAAGACAACAAGGAGATGCCACTGCACACCTGTTAGAATGGCCAAAATCCAGAACACGGACAACAGCAAATGCTGGCGAGACTGTGGTGCACCAGGAGCTCTCATTCAGTGCTGGCGGGAACGCAAAATGGTGCAGCCATCTGGGAAGACAGTTCGATGGTTTCTTACAAAACTAACCATACTCTCACCATATGATCCAGAAAGCATGCTCCGTGATATTTACCCAAATGAGGTGAAAACATGTCCACACAAAAACGCAGCTACGAATGTTTATAGCAGCCTTATTCATAATTGCCAAAACTTGGAAGCAACTAAGATGTCCTTCAGTAGGTGGATGGATAAATAAACTGTGGTACCTCCAGACAAGGGTCTTCTCCAGTCCTAAAAAGAAACAAGCTATCAAGCCATGAAAAGACACAGAGGAAACTTTAAGTGCATGTTACTAAGTGAAAGAAGCCGATCTGAAAAGGCTGCACACCGTAGGATCCCAACTATACAACATTCTCGAAAAGGCAAAGCAATGGTGACAGTAGAAAGGTCAGTGCTTGCCAGGGGTCGCAGAGGGAGGGGGAGGAAGGAGAGAGGGGTGAACACATGGACACGGAGGACAGCAAGGGCGTTGGAACTGTTGTGTGTGGTCCTGTAATGGTGGACACGTCGGCGTCCATTTGTCAGACGCATAGACTCTACAACACCCAGAGTGAACCGGAATGGAAACTACGGGCTTGGGTGACTGTGGTGTGTCACAGGCGGTTCGTGGATTGTAACAGATGGTAACAAACGTGCCATGTGGCGGGGGATGCTGATAAGGGGGGAGGCTGTGCACGTGCTGAGCGGGGAATGCGTGGGAAATCTCTGCGCCTTCCTCTCCATTTTGCTGTGCCCCGAAAACGGATCTAAAAACAAAGCCCATTTTCTAAAAATGAGCTAGAATATGTTTCCTAGTTTTCTGTTCTCTCAAAGAATTTGTGAACCATTGGGATTCTTTGCTCCTTGAATGTTGGTTGTACTTACCCATAAAACATCTGGGACTTGTGGGGGTTTTTTTCTGGGGCGATTTTTAAACTATTGATTCTGTTTTTTTAATGCCGCTAAGAACATTTGAATCCCCTATTTATTCTTGAGTCAAGTTTGGCGTTTTACATTTTTCTAGAAATCTGGCCAGTTCAACTGCGTTTTAGTTAGTGCTGTGAAGTTGGTCATGATAGTCGTTTGTCATTTATATTCTTATCTTCATGATTTATTCCTGTGGGTTTACTTGGCATTCCTCGTCCTACCTCTCATACCCAAATAATTAATTTTAAACTTCATTCTTTTCTAATAGATTTAAGCTTATGCGTTTTTCTAAATAGTGCTTCAGCTGCTCCCCACAGTTCTGACATGCAGTATTTCTGTTATTCTTTTCTAGCATTCTCTAATTTTCATGACGATATTTTGTTTGACTTAAGAGCCAATTGTTAAGTGCATTTTAAAATTTCCAAGTGTACAGTATTTTATTGATGTTAACGTAATTGCATTGTGGTCAGAGAATGTGGTCTCTTTGATATCTCTTCTTTGAAATTCGTTGAGGCTTGCTTTATTTATGGCCTCGTTTTTAACTTTTTTAGTAGGTATTCCATGGGTCCTTGAAAAGAGTGTGGCTTCTCCAGGTGGGGGATGGAGTTTCCTACATGTGTTTAATATAATCTCTCTATATAATCTGTTTACCAGATTAAGCTTATTAATTCTGTTGTTAAAATACGCTATCCATTATGACCTTTTTTGTCTCCCGTCTCTATCAGTTGCTACAAAATGTGCTCAGAGATCCCTCTGTGATCGGATGTGTCCATTTTTCCTTGCAGTTCTCCTTGTAGTCTGACAAAGTTTGCTTTATAGATTTTGAAATTGGTATTAGGGGTAAACAAATTTAGAATTACAGTCAAACTGACATTTTTATCTAAATTCAGTGCCTCCTTATCTGTAGTAGTGTTTTTACCTTAAATCTATTTAGTTGATGTTATTATAGCTACACCAGCTTTTTGAAGAATAGTTTCCTGGGGACCTTTCTCATTATTTTCCTTTTAGTCCTTCCTTCTCTGTCCTTCTGTTATAAGTGCGTCTTTCGTGAACAGCACACAGATTTTTCTTAATCACGTTTCATCTTTATCTCGCAGTTTGGCGTTTTAACCTTGCCTCGTGGTTGCTGCAGTCTCCTCCTCGCTCTCTCTCCTCTCTCCTCTGGAGCTCCAGGGTCTGCTAGAAGCTCTGTCACTTCTTCCAGTATTTCTTGACTTCTTTTTCGTAGTTTCTATGTCACCATCTCTTTGTGTCACATTCTGGGCGATTCCTCCATGTCCCTATTGCCTTTCACTAATTCTCTCTTCAGCCGCATTGACTCTGCTGGTTAATTGTTTCTCTAATTTCAGTTTTTACATTTTCCATTTCCAGAATTTCATTTTGGTTCTTTCAAATCAGACCGGTCAACATTGATCACTTCTTCTTCTTCTTAGTCAAACTTTCAACACCATCTTTTAATTCTTTATATAAAACGTATTTATTCTTTATCTGATGATTCCACTGTTGCCGTCTTTGTCGATCCAGTTTGGAAGAAATTTTGTGCCTTGTCCTTAGGTATTAGTTTTTCATGGTAATTGCATGCTAATTAATTCACTGTGCGGAAAATTGAGGCCTGGGGTTAAATGTGCCCCCTGGACGGATCTGCTTTTCCCTCTCCTGACACCTGGGGTCACTGGCGTCCTAAGACCACTTTAGGCCTAACTTCCATTTTACTTTTTTTGGTGAGGGGACGCACAGCAGTGTGACTGCAGCCCTCATGGGGTCCCTGCCTCCCTCTGTGAGGCAGCGTCTTTCTCATTGTCCCATTTCAGAACTGCTGGCTTGTGTGGGGATTCCTGTCCCCATCTCTGACCCGGCTTGGGCCCTGGGTTTGTCTCCTGCCCCGCAGTTATGTGGATCCCTTCGAAGCTTGTCTCCAGGATGCCCGAGGTGGGCGGGGGTGCCGGGTGACCCAGCCTTTCCTGCTGGCTCGCTGTCCTGGATTCAGTTTCTCACCATAGCTGTCCATCAAGCGTTTCTCTTTCTTTTCTACCAGCTCAAATATGCATCTTAAAAGTGGAAATCTATAAAATTTGTGTACAATATGTATTTGTTTCATCCAGCATTTTGAGTTGCTCTGAACTGTGCTTTCTCCAGACATGGAGCTACGTTGCCAGAAGGGGGTCCTATAATTTCAAAGAGAGAAACATCTACTTACGCATTGAACGGAAAGCGCCCGTTGAGCACAGACTGTGTACTGGGCACCCTGACTGGTGCTGGGTCTGCCCCGGCGGGCTCCCCGGTCCAGTGAAGGGACAGACGGAGCCGCGACAACTCACAGGGTGGCCCTGTGTCCTGTAGGCTGCAGCTCTCACTCTGATCCGAGGCTGTGGAAGCAGCGGGAGCGAGCCGTGGTCGTGCCCCACTTCGAGAAGACTCTGCAAGTGGGCCACAGCGGAGGCCTTAGCTGGCCGGCGCGGAGAACTGCCGACCTTTGTAACTCCTGATCGAAAGGAGACTCTGGGTCATAACACGAAACCCACTGATGCGTCCTGGAACCCACGTCTAGTGCTTCCAGCCAAGCCTCCCTGTGGGAAAGCGTCGATGTGCCGTGGGAGCCGACGGCAGGAGAGGTGGTGTCGTAGTCCTTGGAAATCTGAGTCGTTTTCAAATGCCCGTCTTACTCTCGCTTGCCCTCCGAGTACTTAAGGTGATTTATGGACCCTCGTTAAGTGCGGCAATAATTGGATGGGCCTGAAGTCATTACCAACAATTAAGAAGCCACCATTGATCCCACTAAACAGCAAGTGGGCAGTTTACGGGCACCGAGATGGGTCCTCGTGGGACTCATCTCCCCCTGTCTCCGGGGACAGTCGGACCTCCCCTGTGGCACCCTGCGCTGGGTCAGCAATGGACTGCGGTGGGTGTGGCCGCGTGCCAGGCAGAACACAGGCTCCAGGGGAGAGGGATACGGGGGCAAACCCAGCAATGACCTTGAGGAAAACTTGGAGCCTCTGTTCCCTTTGCTTCTATACAAAGGTGACTGTCCCCACTTCGCGGGTGGCTGGGACGATCAGAGGAGGCAATGCCTGTGCCTGGAATGTGGCAGTCACTCGATTCACGGGGGCCATTGTTCTATTCAAACAGATGATGGCTGGGGAGGTGGGGTGACGGCACAGTCGCGGTCGTGGTGCTGCAGCCAGACACGGTGTTACGGAGCACCGTGTCTGACTGTTATTAATACGAACACAACCTGTAGCCGGCCCGAGGCAGAAACGAGCCAGAAGAACAAGGGCTCCCCATCCTTGGACAAGACAGCCGGCCAGCAGGCTGCCAGAAGACCGAGCCTGCTGCCTCGGCACTGGCCGCGGGGGCTCAGCTCCAGGCTTAGTTAAACTGGTTTCATCTTCCATAAATCCTCCTAAGCTACTTTAAGGCTCATCAGACCCCTCGATTGCCATTTAAGTGTTTTCTCTGCACTAACTGCTTCTTGTTAAATAGTTTGACATTTATGCGTCTAGACTCTGGCTGTTTGGATATCGATCTGGTCCAGAAGGATAATGGAGGAGAAAGGCCGCCCTCGTTTGCTGTCATTGGCAGCAGCCGTATATCTCTGTGAAGTGGATGAGTTTTTTATTTTTCCATCCTGGAACCCAAGGCGAAACTCAGGCAGGGTTCAGAAGGGGTCACACCCTCCCAAACCTCTTTGGACGAGGGAGATGCTTAGACACAGGGGCTGGGGCTGCATCCCCGAGTGAGGTGTCCTGGCAGTTTTAAGCTTGTTCTTTCTGAAGGTCACAGATGCCAGTCACAGGCGGGATGTGCTGGGCACTTCAACGGGGGCTAAAACCAACTTAGCTTGTTTGCAACCTCCTGGGCTTGCCAGGCCCTTTTATGCCTCTGCACGTTTGTCTAGGCTCTTCCCTCAGACTGGAGCACCCTTCTTTCCTCCAGCTTGTAAACTCCTGCTCATCCCTCAAGACCCCAAGCAGATGCTCCCTTCTCAGCAGGTCTTCCTCAGCTTCCCAGTGATGCATGTGGTGATGTGGAGACATAGACACCCAGGGTCCTCAGAAATGTCTGAGGGGTCAGCCAGACCCTCCTCATCGGCTTGTGGGTAGGAAAGGGCATGTGACCTGCCCGAGGCCACCCAGCAAGTCTGAGGTGCGGCTGGGCCTGAGTGTGGGCTCTCCAGCTCCTGGCCCACGCCCTCTCCCACTGTGTGCTCTGTACAACCTGCCCGCTTACACCAGGCATGGCGCACTATGATCCAGGCTGCTGCACAGACACCACCGGGGAGCTCGCGGCCAGAGAGTGAATCTCCGATCAATACCCAGGAACCACGCGGAGCCACCGGGGGGCGGCCTGGGTGAGTGGCAGCTCCAGGTGGGTGAGGGAGGCCCCCGTGCCTCCACAGGCCGGCCCCTCGGCCCCTCCCTCTTTCTCACCTCTGCTCTCGCCTTGGTGTCCTTTGTCCTCCTCTGTCTCTTCCAAAACATTTTAAAAACCCCAAAAAGCGCAGAAGAAAAATTCCAGCCCTGTTCCCAGCTCCCAGAACCCACAGATGTTCACATTTTATCATTTCTATGTAGATTTATTGAAATAAAGGAAGGAAAAGTCACGGATAAAGTGAAATGTCTCCTGCCCGCACTGCCCGCCAGGCCACACCTGTGCTGAATGTCTCAGGAGAACTTCTACTCTGTTCTTTGTGTGCAGGCATCTGTCATCAGTCTATTGTGTTGCACGGCACGTTTAAAAACGCGTGTTGAAATTTTACTTAGACTGCGCTGTGGTATTTTGTCACATAAATACACCTCCACTCGTCTCTCCTTTCCATGTGATGGACAAATACGCTGTTCCCCATTTTTCGCCAAGATCAGCCAAGCTGCGCCAAACCCCTGCGCGTGCCCCCGGGACGCGTGCCCGTCTCTCGGGTGAGTTCTAGCCGGGGCGCCGGGACGCGGCTCCTTCTCAGGACGCCGGGCGAGGGCAGCTGACGGATGCCTGAGCCTCTGCCTGTCTGTTTACGTGTCTGTTACTGCTCAGGCTCCTTCTTCTCTTTGCGTCTTCCGTCTGCCTTCTGCTGGACCGTCTGCTTTTCCTCGCTGTGTCGGAGCAGCGTCCGCATCCTGGATATTAATCTTCCGTCTGATGGCTCTTCAGTCTGGGCTTGATTTTTATCTTCGTCTTTGCGTCTTTTGTCTTACCGTCAGCTTGAAGTTTGATGTAATCGGATCTGCCACTCCTTCCCTCTCGAGTTCCCCTCTTTGTGTCTCGGCGCAGAGCACGCCTGCCCCGCGGCTCTGAGCTGGCCTCGCGGAGTTTCTTCCCACGGTTCTGTTTCCGTGTCGCGATTTCTGGCCCACCTGGAAGGTTGTGGAAGGCACGGGTCTAATGTGCGCAACTGCATGTTTCTAGGGCAAGTCTTGCCGGATTTAATTTGCTAATTCTTCGGTTAGGTTTCACATGGGCGTGTGTAAGTTTGGCCCGTATTTGTCTGCTCTTGTCCCGACCGTGGGGTCAGACGTCGGGGCCTCGGCCTCACACGAGGCAATGCTTTTCTTCTCTCCTCCCTGAAAGTCTGAACAAGGCCGAGATTTCCCACGACTCGAACATGGGTTAAAACTCGCCTTTGAAACGGCCTGGGGCCCCGCAGTTTCTTCACGGTTGTACGTTTTCCATTTTCCTTGAAATGAAATTTGATAACATATTTTTCTGGGGAAAAAAATCTCTTCCTTCTAATTTTTCAAGTGTATTCGTATAAGGTTGTTCCTTTTACTTCCTTAGACTTTTCTAAGGCTTGGCGCGTCTGGAGTTCCATCCTCCTGCCCGAGTATCCCCTTGTGCCCTTTCTCTCTCTCTCAAGCAGTCTTGGTAAAGATTTGTTTGTTCAATATTCCAAAGAGAAATATATGGGATTTTGTTGCTATTTATACTATCTTTGATTTTCAATTGTTTTATTCTTGCTGTTGAAAGACAAGGCAGTGTAGGGGTCATAACCTGGGCTCCAGACGGAATCCGGCCCTGCCACCTCCAGCTGCGTGACCTCAGGCAAGTCACTCTGCCTCTCTGTGTCTCATCTGGAAACGGAAGATAATAGTACCCACTGCACGGGTTGTGAAAAATACATAAACCAATACGCATAAAGAGTTGTAAGTGCTCCTTTGACATTTAAAAAACAATTTGGCAAGCTAACACAGGAAGAGGATTTCCTTCAACGATATTGAATGTCTACCAAACCTACGCAGACAGCGCGTGTGAAGGTGAAGCATTACAAACAGTCTCTTTGACATCAGGAGCAAGGCAGGTGTCGACCTCGAGCCCACACCGCCAGTGGGCCAGCCAGCGAGGCAAGAAAAGAAATGAAAGACACGACGACCGGGGACAAGAATCCAAGTCGTCATTGTTTTCATTTGACGTGACGGTTCTCTGGAGAAAGCCCAAAATAATCAATAGATAATTACTAGAATTAATAAGAGGTTAACAAGGTTTCTTGTTATCTAGATCAATATATTTTTAAATGCATTACTTTAAGCCAACAAGAAAAAGTAAATCTAATTTTTACAGCAGCAATGGCAAATATGGAACACCTAGGGACAGAAATCCAGGAAAGGATAGGAAAGGTCACCATGAGAGTTATTAGACATTATGGGCAGACATTTGGGGGCACCTAATAAATGGGGGGCTGTACCCAATCGTGGAGATGAAGACCGCCGATAAACGCCCCTCTCGCCGAACAGCAGGAGATGGTAGCCCGGGCCCGTCCGCTGTAAACGGCTGTGATGGGACCTCTGCCCTAACCGCCCCCGCCTCCGGGACCCCTGGCCCACTCTCCTCCCAGAAAACTGCAGGGTAAAGATCCGTGGTGGCCTCGGTGGCTCAGAAAGTCCCTAGCGGTGGCCCCGTGACTCAGGAGCGCGGAGCATCGTCCTCCTGAGGTAGCGAGAGCCTGGCCCGCGGGGCGGAAATGAGCTATTTCTGGCGGTGCCAGGAACAGCAGGGGAGGCCCTGAGGAAGAGATGGCCGCGCCCCACTTACTCTCGGCGACCCTAGGCGGTTCTGAGACTCCCCATGCCTCAGTTTCCTCATCTTGGGCTCCTCCAGCCCAACGCTTCCCACGGCTCCCCCAGCCTGGCAGGCTGCCCCAGGAGACCGAGCCTGGAGGGCGAGTGCAGACTGTCACCCGGCCAGACTCCTCGCTGAGCCCTGCCTGGTTTCTGTGTGTGCACATGGTGTGTGTGTGTGTGCGTGGTGTGTGACCTGTGTGCATGGTACGTGTGTGTGTGTGTGAGTCGTGTGTGGTGTGTGTGAGGCTGCGGATGGACTTGACTCTGGGACGTTCCCACTGTGAAGGCTGGACGGAGACAGAATCGCGTCAGTGGCAGCACAGGCAGAGCTCCACCATCTGTACACATGTGCCCGCACACATGCACACATGCACGCATGCACGCACGCACACGCACCTGGGTGCTCCCTGCTGGAGGAGCAGCTGCCAGGGCAGGTGGTCCCAGGCCCTTTTGGAGGGACCTTGTCATCACGTTAGAATAGCAGCATCCTGGGGACCTCGGGACCCCCCGGACCCCCCTCCCAGACAGAGGGAAGCGGGTTTGGCTCCGCCTCGCACCATCAAGGAGACAGGGAGCCCGGGCCGCATACCAGCCCCCGCCAGGCCGCTCCGCCCGCGGCCCCGCTTCAGCTCCCATCCCCCGCGCCCAGTCAGCCTCCCCAGCCCCCTGCAGAGCACCCGCTGCGTCCCCAGCGATGTGTTCACGCGGCCGACTCCAGTCTGTGCCTACCCTCGGGTCGTCAATCACTCTCCCCAAGTCCCCATAAATCTCCCCTCTGCAGACGCTTGTTACCAAGAGCAGGCCCGCTGGGGGGTCTCCGCTTGGCCGGACACTTTCTTTTCCTCAATCAATCACTTCAGCCAGAGTTTGCTCAGCACCTTACTGAGGAGCAGAGCAGGCCTGTGCCACGGAAGTGAGAGGTCAGAAGAACACCACTTTCTCTGCCTTACTCCTGTGTGTGAACGTGTATGGAGAGGATGCTGCACACTTACAAAACTGGCCACAGCACCCTGAAACATGCTGCCTCTGAGGTACGCACAATGAGGAAATTGCCAGCAGTGCCACGTGGAAAGCCTGGCCAGGGGTGGTGATGTTTGGGTGGGGCTTTGAAGGATGTGTAGGAGTTCATTAGAAGAAGATTATCCCAGGAACAAGACCACAACTAGAAGGACCTGCAACTAGAATATACAACTACGTACTGGGGGGCTTTGGGGAGAAGAAGAAGAGAGTGGAGGGAGGGATGGGGGGACAGAAGAAGAGGGGAGGGTGCCCATGCGGGCAGCCCCTCACTTGAAGGACGTCAGGTCCTCCTGGCTTGGATCACAGCCCTGGGTCCAGCTTCCCTGGGGAACTCAGCCTGGGGAGTTCTGGGCGAGTCCTGAGATGAAGTAGGCCCCTCCTGCATCCCCCTGCCTGGGGACCTGTGTGTGTCTTCTTGTCCAGACCCCAGAAGGAGCAGCAGTGAGGGCACCCTGAAGTGCAGGGTTGGTGTCCTTGCCCTCAAGGGTCACCTGCAGGACACAGGCCCAATGTCACTGCTCCAGACCGGTTCTCTGGGGGCCGCTGCACAGGCTGCTGTGTCCCGGGCTCCTGCTCTCCTGAAGCATCAGGGACAGCTCCTTCCCAGCTGGGGAGGTGGCAGGGGGCGGAAAAGCCATTCCAGATGGCGGAATTTGCCAGTCTCGGGTCTGGGGCAGGTAAGAACTTGGGGGTGGCAGCACTGGGGACTGAGGAGCCCAGAGGTGACGAGAGAGGCTGGATGTCAGGTGGTGGCTGGGTTGGCATGGCCCCCACCTCTGGGCTGCTCAGGACCTGGCGCTCGGACACTCCCGGGCACTGCAGCCTCCTTCTCTCCTCAGGCCGGGAGCTCTCACTTGCAGAAGGCCCCAGGGGTGACTGGAGCATCCTGGGAATCCCACTCCCGTCCCTTTCGGAGGCTGCTTAGGGTCAGGGATTCCGTGCTTGACTTCAGAGGCCACAGACAAACATGACGCCAACGCCCTTTGCCCAGTCACCTTCCAGACACACTGGATTCTCAGCTCCTGCCTCCCAAGGATTCCAGCCTGCACAGGGGGCTCATCCTGCACAGGGGGCTCGTCCTGCACAGGGTGGGTGCTCGTCCTGCACAAGGTAGGGGCTCGTCCTGCACGGGATCTGGTCCCGCATAGGGGGCTTGTCCTGCGCAGTGTTGCGTCAGAGCAACACTGTCCTCTGTTTTCCGCCCCCTGAGGGCTCTGCCCCTGTGACTTGTGTTGCTCACATCAGGGCACTGATAATGAGGCCCATCATCCTGATCACGACAGGAGCAGACATCTGCTGACGCTCACTCTGTGCTGGGCTCTGGCCTGGTGCATACAACCTCATTAACACCCTCGGTGCAGGTAAGGACATGGAAGCACAGAGAGGTCAGCCATTCTCCTAAGGCCACACAGAGCTAGTAAGTGAGACAGCTGAGGAGCCAGCCCCTGGGTTAACAGGCATATAGGGACTTCACCCCAGGAATGGGACAGAGGGCCTTAGTCCTGCCTTAGAGCCACCGTGACCAGGTCCATGGTGAAAATACTACCCAGAGGACACTCCAGGCACTGACCAATCCAGTCAACAGGGAGAAGGAGCCGTTGGAGCTAAGAATCTACGTGTGGGGGTAGACCTCCCCTCCCCTCCAGGACCAGACCCAGGGTCTCTGGATCCCACCCAAAGCCTCTGCCCCTGGCCAACAAGATGGGCGGCCCCCGTGAGACCTGCAGCCAGCTGCGTACCCCTCTCCATCCCACAGGGGCTGGCGTGGAAGCCCCAGCTGGTGGCCGGCACTGTCCACTGTCCTGGCTGTCCCCACCTCGCCCATCCTCCAGCGGCGGCTCAGTGCCTGCTCAGAGGCGAGGACGGAGGAGCCTGGTTGGGGCGGGCTGGGTCAGGAGAAGGCTCTGCTTTCACTGAGGCCAGGACCCGTGTCTTCTGTCATCTCGGTAAGAAAACAGCCTTTTCACATTAACCCTAGAGCCACCTCAGCCCCACGATTCCGCCGGGGCAGAACCTCTGGACCTCGTGGAGGGGTCCCGATGGGGTACACCCAGGGAGGATCTGGCTTCTCTCCCCTGAGACGGACCCTCTCAAGGCCTGCTGCCCACCAGCACGCCCGGGCTCTGTCGACAGAGCACCCAGGGATGGCAGCAGATTCCAGATGCCTCCTGCTGGGACCTGTGCTCTCTGTCCCATCCCACCAGGCTCGGCTGCGTCCTGTCTGCACAGCAGGGAGGACTCCCGGACCACACCGCCTCCCTTGGAGGGTTGTGGAGCTGTGCTGCCTGGGACGGAAACGTAACTGTGTATTTTTTTTTTCCTAAACATCCCCTCATGTCCCCAGTGGAGCTTTGATCAGAGCCCCAGCCTGAGGGGCTGCAGGACGATGCAAGCCCTGAGGTCCTGCTTCTGGCAGTGAGGACACACAACTAGACGGCCACCCCAGTGCCATCCCAGGACACAGCAGCTCCCGGGCTCGGGGCACAGCAGCTCCCGGGCTCAGGACACAGCAGCTCCCGGGCTCGGGGCACAGCAGCTCCCAGGCTCGGGGCACAGCAGCTCCCGGGCTCGGGGCACAGCAGCTCCCGGGCTCAGGGCACAGCAGCTCCCGGGCTCGGGGCACAGCAGCTCCCGGGCTCGGGACACAGCAGCTCCTGGGCTCAGGGCACGGCAGCTCCCGGGCTCGGGGCACAGCAGCTCCCGGGCTCGGGGCACGGCAGCTCCCGGGCTCACAGCTCCAGTCCGGAAGTTTTGGGGCCACTTGTCAAATGACTGTGATATCCGTGGTGAGAGCATTCACACCACGAAAATCTGCAAAGGCTCCGAGGCAGGGCTTGTCTCTCCTCCCTTCTGGAGGGCCCGCTGTTACGGAACTGGCATGCCGGGGCAGACACCGAGGCCAGCCTCGTGACCCTCCGTGGCTGCTCATATTTAGAACGACACTTCTGTATGTCAGCTCTCTCTGACAGGTACGCTCGTCACCCAGCTCCCTTTACAGGAGAGGAAACTGAGGGAAGAGAGGCTAAGTGATAGTGCAGCCGCGGGCGTGGCGGGACCCGGAGCCGAGCCGGGCGGTCCGGCTGGGGGCGCGCTCTCTGCCACAGCCTCCCGTCTCCTCCAGCGCCCTGAGGATGCTTGAGACGGTGACAGTGGCTTCTTGCCCCTCGTCCTGGCCAAGGACTGCCCAAGCTGGGGCTCAGCTAACGTCGCCTGATGTCCAGGGGCCTCCTGTCCCTTTAGAATGAGGACATGGAGGTTCAGGGAGGATGGAAGCAAGAGGAGGGCGGGCTGGGGCCTGATTCCTGGTGCTCTCCGCAAAGACTGGGTCCAGAAGGGGGTTCCAGAGGGCCTGCTCAGGGACCCCGGTCCCTGGCCCTCAGTCAGGCCTACGTCCCTGACCCCAGGACTCCAGTGCCGTGGAGAACACCTTGGGGCCCAGAGCCCAGATCTTGTCTCTTTCCTCGAATGTGGCCTCTGGGAAGAGTGAGCTCATCTCCCTGGCCTCAGTTTCCCCTACCTGTAGGTGGGACTGATATTGCCCGCCTGAAGGTTAAGCAGGTGCCTGGCTCCCGGGAAAGGCCGTCCCGCTGCTGGAGGGGCCGGAACCACCCCCCACCACCCACGGCTCTGGGCAAAGCCATGCTCCGGGGTGTGCAGCCCAGAGAGCCGCGGGGAAGCCCCGGGCCACATCCTCTGCCTAGCAGCGTCCCCTCCGCTGGCCTCCACCCAGACCCACATCCGTCCTGCCGGATGCCCTGGAAGGTCGCAGGCCCCTCCCGCCTCCATCTTCTTAGGGGGCTGGCTTTTATCTGTCTCCGTGCACCAAGCGTTGCCCCTTCAGGTTTTAATCTGCGGGTCAGTGGGCGGAGGTCTCTTCCTATCCCGGCCGCGCTGCTGCGGCCGGGCCGAGGAGCGTTCTGGCTGGGGTCGGCCGCCGGCAGGTGGCTGGGATGTGTGTCACGCGGGAGAGAAGATGGTGTTCAGGGTGGGGAAGCTGTGAGTTGTGATTCCTGCGGGAAATGTCCTCCTCCTGGCCTCGCCTCCCCTCACTCCAGGCCGCCGCCTGCCTCCCGAGACTGACGACACCGGCCAGGTCGCCTCAGGTCTCTGCATGTCCAGGGTGCCGGCTCTGAGCTCTTCACATCGCCTGCTCTCCTCTCTCCACCCCACTGGGCATCATCGGCCAGAGAAGTGAGGGCCTGGGATGGCACAGCAGGAGGCATCAAGCCAGTAGTCAGAGTGCCCTCCAATCCCAGGGCATTCACGCTTCCCCCTGTTGGGAGCAGGGATCTGTCAGGGGTCATTCTCCTGGGGCCTCCCTAGGTAGTGTGCAAAAAGGGGCTCCGTGCTCAAATAAGATGGGGGACCACTGGGTTAGAGTGAACTGGTTTCCTTATCGCGGGACTTCTCAGAGCCTTTAACATGGTGATGGGTACTGGGAATCTCCAAGCTTACTGGACCGATGGGCACTTCGTTCTGTGGGGCACCTCTAAGAGCACACACTTTGGGAATGAAGGGCTAAAGCCAGGCCTGCTGTTGTCTGGAAGATGCTGCCCTTCCCCCTGGCCTGGGCTCCTGAGGACCCAACGGAGGCCAAGGCCGTGAAGGTCACACCTCGGCAGCTTCCCCACAAATGCCCACGCCGACTCTTCCCCGGGAGGGCCAACTGTGCCTTCAAGATCCACTCTGTGCCTCCTTCTCTGGGAAGCCCTCCTTGAACCCCCCCACCCCAACCCAGGCTGGGGACTCATGCCGCCTTTTGTCCAGTGACTGTGTCTTTTATACGGACCTCTATCATGCACCTTTCACCCTGTCCTGCCGGGAGCCTGCCCTGTCCCCCAGCCTTGATGGTCCCTGTGTCTTCAGCCCCCGGCATGGTGCCAGTGAGGGTTTGGCAAGTGAGCGGACGGACAGACTGGCGTCCTGAAAGAGTCAGAAGTCACACACGGAAGATGACCATCACCGGGTGCCCCCGAGGGACCACGGCCAGGCATTCTCCAGCTCCCAGGTTCTTAGGCGACAGGAGGCCTGGGTGTACATTTGTGAAAATACTGGAACGAATTTACGATGTAAAACTCTTCCTGTGTTCTGTCCGTTTCTCTTTTAGATGAGTCCACATTTCGCGAGAAGCGCACAGACTGGGATGGCAACTTCTGTTCTGAGTAAAACCGGCAACACCGGCGACGACTATTATTATGAGCCGCTATTATTTTTCAATCAGCTCTCAGGCTAAGACGGAACGCGGACGAATCTGATTCGTCTATATTTTTACACAAATTTAGAGTTAAGGGGAGAGACCTTGGATTCCAGAGGAGCTGCTGACCGAGCGGGTGGGGGGTCCCACCCCACCACCCGCCGGGCATCCATGGGCTGCCTCGTTCCTCACCGTTCCTGGAGGAGGAGGCAGGACCCCAAGGCTGGGTGGCTTGACCAAGGCCCTCAGCTGTAAACGGCGGTAGACACCCCGGCCCAGCCCTGCCCAGTCCCAGCAGAGGCCTGAGGCTCTGAGCAGATATGGGAAAAGGCTTTCTCAAGGGGGACAGTCGGAAAAAACCCACAGTTGTCACAGACAATCAGCATTCTCCAAAATGCCCTGTGAAGTAGTGAGCCTCCTGTCGCGGGACTGGGGGCTGCCCGTCAGGGATGCTGCCCCTCGGACTCCCCCTGCCCCACCGCGCCACCCCTCCACTGCCAGAGGTCAGCCCTCCCTCGCCCCAGAACGCGGCGGGGCTGGAGCCGATCAGGCGAGGCCGGCGGAGCCGCGGGGTCCTGGGGCCCGGCGAGGGGCTGACGCTGATGTGCTCGGGCAGCCAAGAGCCGTGGCAGACCACTTTCTCGGCCTCTCCAAGTAATGAGGCCCCTCTGACCGCTCTGCTTCCCCCAGCGCAGCCAGGGGGCCGGCCCGCCCGGGAGAGGCCAGTAGCCAGCCCGTGGTCAGCCTGTCTGGCTGCACGTATTTGACCCTGGTCCTCCCTAAACCTTTTCTCACACCTAGAGAGCAGACCTCTGACCCCGGCCTGGAGCATTTGATCAGGACCTCCGGCGTCTGTTTATCTTACGTATTAATTCTGGCATCGTGGGCTTGGCCCCAAGACCACCTGACCCCCAGTTCTGGGGCAACGGCAGCCACCAGTCTTTCTGTCCAAGCTTCTCTGCCGTCACTCATGGGCACGGCCTCGCTGCCCAAACCAGGTGGGCCATAACCAGGGGCACAGTTCCTTCCTTCCTTCCCTCCCTCCTTCCTTCTGTCCTTCCTCACGTATCTGTGGGATGCCCGCTGGGGGCCAGGCTTGTGCTGGGAGCTCAGTTGTCAGAAATTCTGCACGTTGAGGCTGGGGGACAGCAGCCTCCAAAATCTGTGTGCGTTCCTCACACTTATTATTGAGCTAAGCCAGACCAGAGCTGAGGGCTTGAATCCTGGTAGGATCTAAGCCCCATTTTCTGAACTCTGAGAGTCAGACGCAGTCGGATCAGATGGAATGAGAAAGAAGCAGGAGGACAAGCTACACCAAGGACCTCTGCCCCGAGCTCTGCGGGCTGGGGCCCCAGCGGCAGATGGAGCAGATCGCAGGTCACCCGTAGGGTAAGACTGCTGACCTGTACAGGTGGGATTGTCGTTAGGGTTGGAACAGTGTATGTGACATTAACAACGCACAGGTCCCAGAGCCCCTCCCATCCACAGACACGGCTGATGGGCATCCCCGAGGCCCGGCACTTAGCACTTAGCGGGTCCTCGAGAAGCCTTTGCTGGATGTAGTGATTAATCGCTCGCACCCCTTTGCCCGCTCCCCTCAGGCCCCGTGGGAGGAGGCCGTCTTTCCCCTGAAGACCTGGTGTCCTCAGTGCCACGGACGCTGGCACTCAACCAGCTACCCTCTCGCCATCTGGGGTTTGGGGTCCAGACCTGCACTGCCATTGCCCTCACACGTGCGTCCAGGGCTCGGGCTGGCATTTCGTATGTTATCCTCACCTCTGACGCCTCCTTATTTTTCTGTTCATATTTTCCCTTTGACCTCATTCTTTCAGTTATTAATTCCATCCTTCTCTATGATAGCACCTTTATAAGCTATCTCAGACATTTTGGGATATAGGGTAAGATATTTAAAAAACATCCCATGAATAAATTCTCAGTGGGCAACTAGATCTCAATTATAAATGTGTACAAATAAGTGTAACCAAGTGCCCCCGAAATGCAGCCTGTTGCTCTTTCTCAGCTCGAAGGCTTGAGGCAGAACCTGCCCCGTGGTGGGATAACAGTCCTGGGGGTCCAGCACGTTAACAGCTCACAGGAGTCGCCAGGTTTTGGGGACCTACTATGTGCTGCTTGATTGATTGGTTACAATGCCAGTTTGAGGGATGAAGACGCCGAGATTCAGAGAATTCAAGCACCGTGTCCAGGTTACCCCAAAGATGACTGGAGGGGCCAGGATTTGAACTGAAGTCTCCCCACACCTGTACTCTCTCGTGTCGTAGAGCCTCCAAGAAAGGCTGACACTGGGGTGAGGGGTGAGTCCCATTGTCCGCTTGGCAGCCACCCTCCCACCCAGCTCCGACTTCACCCGTGGGACAACTGAGCCAGCACAAGGGAAGCCACTGGCTCTACATCCGGCAGGGTGTCTGCTGAGGGGTCCCCCGACTCAGAAGCAAGCTGACATTTTCCACATTCACTCTTAGATGACTCAGTCAATCATTTTTCTGATTTGAACCAGAATAAATATTTAGAAAACTTGAAAAATCCTGGAAGTAGAGACAAACGAAGTGAAGTTCACCCATGGGACCACCGTCCAGAGACGGGCGCCAGGCCGCGTGGGCGTGCCTCTGCCCAGCATCCGTGTGTGCTTTACCTCCTGCTCATTCACGCTCTGTCCCCACACAGAACCGACAGAAAGGCGTTCCCGGTGCGCCACGCGGCCTCACCCGCATGCTGTCTCGCGGCGGCGGCCCACGGCGTCACAGAGGCTGCGTCTGCTGGCGGAAGGGGCCCGCAGCCAGGCTGGCACAGAGGCGAGGTCAGTGCGACCCGAGGAGACCCCAGCTCAGACCTTGCACTGCAGCTCAATGTCGCTGTCGTCCTCTCTGCTAGACACTGAGTTCAGGGGTTTTCTAAAATCATTTTTTACTGCTAACAATGCCTGGCCCTCCCCTATCAGAGCAGCCACCGCACTGCCTTTGACGCCTCCGTCCGTCCGTGTCTGTTTCTCAGGGGGCACAGCCTGGGGAGGCCAGCGTTTGCGTCTTCCTGTCTCTGCGCTTCCCCAGGTCCTCGTGGGTAGATGCCCTGGAATACTTGCTCTGGAGGCCCGTGGACGCCCAGCTCTGGGAGCCTCTGGGCAGCGCTGGGTGCCCCCAAAGGGCTAACCTGGGCCCATTCCCGCCACCTCCAGCTGTGCCAGGACCAGCCCCTCCTTGAACCCAGCGAACCCCGTCCTCTAACGAGACGGCCGCCCCCCAGTGACAGCCCAGGTCCACGTACAAATCAATTTGTCTCCACTGAGGGGAGAGAATCGCAAAGCAAACAAATTAGGCACGGCGCCCTGCACGCGGGGCATGCGGGGCACGCGGGCCGCAGCTCAGCACGTCGCATGGGATTTGTCCTCCTCCACTTGTTGCACAGAATGCCTGGCCCCGGGGGGCAGGAACGTGATGCCCTTCAGCTCCTGAGGAGTGACTCCCAAATCTACTTCCTCCGGCCGCCCACGTCCGCAGAAAGTGCCCGAGGACCTGCTGCTCCCTGGCAGGGCCCACACGCGGCTCCTGTGGCCACTGTACAGATGGTCGCAAACTGAAGGTCCTTTCTCAGATTGGGAGTCTGAAACCCCAGCGTCGGCAGGCCCCGCGCCCTCTGTCGGCTCCAGGGAGAAACCCCCCCAGGCTTCCTCCACCTCTGGTGGTGGTGAGCGATCCCTGGCTTCCTTGGCTTGTGGTTGCGTCGCTCCGCTGGCTCTCTGCCTCTCTCGCGACATGGCCTCCTCCCTGCGTGTGCCTGTGTCCTCTCTTCTTCTTACAAACACCCCAGTCCCTGGATCAGGGCCCACCCTACCCCAGCATGACCTCCTCTTAACGTGACTACATCTGCAAAGACCCAATTCCAAACAAGGTCACACTTGTGGGTCCATGGGAGTAGGACGTCAACATAGCTTTTTAGGGGCACAATTCAACCCACAGCAGGTCCAACCGTTGTCATCAGCCCCATGGACCCCCCTTTGTGGAGGCTCAGAGAGCACCAGGCAGGCCGAGGACTCCCAGGCCCTTTCTCCTCTGGGTCCCTCAGGAGGGAGGTATGCAGATTTCATCTCCTGCAGACGAGGGGACACGTCAGGGTCGTGCAGCCAGGCCGGACTCAGGATTCACAGCAAGACCTTCGCCTCCAACTTAGTGCCCTCAGCCATTGCCGCGTGCCAGACGCTCCCAATCGGTCCCCACCGCCACTTGCTGCAGAGAAGGCCATGAGCCCACAGTACACAGTCGGGAGCCCGCCACGTGGGCCTGCCTGCCGTGTGAGTTGACCCCCATAAGCTGCATTGAGCACAGTGCCCAAGTGGCCAACACGGGCCATGTGGCTGCAGCTCAGGCCTCAATCTCCTCTCCTATGACACGAGGGACAGGAAGGACCAGGCTCCCCGAGGCCTCCTGCCATCTCCACCTGGGAGCCTCCCCTCCTGGCACCAGGAGGGAGCTCGACTCTGCCTCCCTCCAGAATCGGGATATCCGAAGGCGAGGCATTGGGGGATGAGTTGCTGCACCGAGGCGGCTGTGCCCCCAGTCCTTGCAGAAAGAACGCACTCCCCACGCCCGCACGAGCAGAGGCAGCCTGCCCTGCAGCCGTCTTCTCCTCCGCTGGTGAAGGTAGCAGGGGATTGTCCGAGCTTTACCCCACTTAGTCCCGAAACAGCCATGAGGACGTATTACCAGCATCCCATTTTCCGGAAGAGTAAACGGAGGTGGAGAGTGTAAGCAACTTGCCCCAGGGCGCTCGGCTGGGAGGCAATGGAGCTGGATTCGGGCCCAGGCATCTGAGTCGAACTGGGACCCCTCAGACACGAGGTCCAGCGCCCTCTTCCTCCGGTCACTGAATTCCCATCAATGGGAACCCGGGAGCCCTGCTGGCCACTCCGCTCTGACGCCACCCAGTAGCTTCCAGCTCTTTCACTGGGAGCCCCTGCACTGGGCAACCCCTAGCGAAGCCTCTTCTTGGAGTCAAGGAGGGCTGATGGGGAGGGTCGGCTCATCCTTGCGAAGTCCCACACGGAATAAGGGAGAAAGCACGTCTGCTCCCGTTCCGCACTGGGGTTGGTTCCTCACCCTAGTCCCCAGGAGAACAAGGAGGAAAACCCAGGTGACACCCAGGGACAGAGCAGAAGTGGGAGGCGTCAGTTAGGGGCCCATTGCGGGTCTTCCGCTGGGGCTGCCGCACAGAGAAAATGCCCCGCGGGGGCAGTTAGATGTTGTCCTGGGTTGAATTGTGTCCCCCCAAACATGTTGCAGTCATAAGCCCCGAACCCGTGAATGTGACCTTATCTGGAGGTAGGATTGCTGCAGCTAGAAAGTCAAGATGGGTCATCCCGGAGCAGAGTGGGCCTGGAACCCAATATGACTCGCACCCTTCCAGGAAGAGAGACATCGAGACAGACAGACACAGAGACAGAGAAGGCCACCAGGAGCCACGAGGAGCTGGAAGAGGCAGGAAGGACCCTGCCACAGAGCCTTTGAAGAGAGCCCAGCCCCACCTGCACCCCATTCAGACTGCTGGCCTCCGGAGCCCTGAGACAGTAAATCTCTGTTGTTTCAGCCCCCGTGTGGGGCTTTGTCACGGCAGACACGGGACACTGACACAGCTGGTGACTTGGGAGGTCCCTTTGGAATTCCATGATAGTTAAGTTTCCATTGTTCACTAACCCAAATTTCGCGATTCTGACATTGCCAGAGTCAAGCCAGGCTGAAGTCTCGCCCGTGCTTCCCCCACCTCCTCTTCCACCCTATTCCCAGCCCTGTAGGGAGCCTCTGGGACCCCGGACTCCACAGAGGCCTCCAGGCTGAGGGAAGAGGATTGAACAGAGGGAGGGCTCTGGAGGGATGTCCAATAAACCAGGGGGGCCGCCGTGCTCCCCTCATGAGCTTGTCTTGGGTCATGTGGCAGCCAGTGAGGCTGAGGCCAGTGGTCGGATCACGAGTGGAGGTGGGGTCTGCTCCCGCTTTCCTGAGGTCTATCCTCGATCAGGCTGGGATTTCCCACAGCTGGCATCGTGGGTCCTCCATGGCCGTCGATGATTTGAGGGTGGGCCCCTGCAAACACCTGTAAAAGGCCCTCCCAGCTGCCTGGACCTTACGGGGCAATTCAATGCAGGAAACCGCAGCACGGATGACCATCCACGTGGCCCACCCGTGCAAGACTCCTCCCCTTGGTGCATCTCCCTGTGTGGCGAGGGATTCCAGGGAAGGCCAAGGGTGTGGGGTCTCCCGTGGCCCCTGGCCCAGGACCCCGCAGGGCAGGGCCTCCTCGGCCTCCAGATGCCCCTCACCATCCACCCTCTACTGAGTAAGGAATCCGGCGGGATCCGCGCATTCTATTGTCTGTAACCAGGAGCTCATGGTCCCTCCCCTTCCTCTTTATAGGGCTTTGGTGAGTGACTTTGGAAATGGGCTTTGAAAGAGGACGTGAGGTGCTGGTACTACTGCCCAGAAAGGGCTGTGAACTCACCTTCCTGGGGAATTCCCCGGCACAGGGGGACTGGCTCGTGGAGGGGACCCGTGCTCCTCGAGTCCCACACGCTCTGAAAACAATGTCTGCTCTTTGCTGTGCAGTCTCCACCCAGAGTCAGAAATCCCGCTAAGCCAAGGGCTCCTCTTGTGTTTGCTGCTTCTCATGACTAGTCGGGGTAAGTACTCGAGAGCTGATTCAATAGTTCAAAAAATATTTACTGGACCTACAGAGGCCCTGCCATTGGTGCAGAGGCTGTGATGATGGTGCAGAAGCGGTCTTTCCTTGGGAAGCTGGGAGTGTGTGAACACACACGCTGTGTGCTCTTTCCCTCCTTATCCCCAAAAGAATTTAGGATTTAGGACAGCTCCTGGTCCAGTGGGTCACAGACCGGGCAACCAAGCCTGCATCACCGTGAGGTCAGCCCAGGAACAGGTAACCCCCCACCCCCCTCAGGGGGGCCCGGGATGCTGTTGGTCCTCCGGCAGAGAAGGGAGGATGAAGATGCCTTCCCGGCTGGCAGGGACCTCCACGTGGCCGTTGTAGCCCTGGACATGATTCTCTCCAGGGAAAGAGGAGAGAAGCAGGCTGGGCCCCAGCACATAGGAGGCGACAATAGGGAGAAGAAGCCATGGGGACTGAGAAGAAGCAGCGAGGTTGTTGGGACAACGATGACCCAGAGCCCACGGGGAGACCAGTTCAAGGGGAGAGTGTCAGCAGTGTCGACAGCAGAGGGGGTGGGATGGGCGGACCCCTTTCTCCCGGGCTGGCAGTAACAGGACTTGGTCTGCTTGGTGAGAAGCTACAGCACAGGCGATGGCAGGGGGCGAGGGGACGAGTGGCCCTGAGTGGCCCTACGCCTTCTTGCTGAGTCGGTCAAGAACGAGAGACCTGACGGCTCTTTGCTTGGTGGCCAACACAGGGTCATGTTTGCAGCAAGAAGCCTCGAGGGTTGAGGGACGCCCACCCCAGGACACAGAGCAGTAGGTTCCCAGCGTGGCGCTCCTGGGCAGCCATGCAAACCCGCTCTGGGAGTCCTGTCAGCCTCCCAGTCACCTGAGGACTCGGGGCTGAGCATGGACGCAGCGTTATAATAAGGCGAGACCCCAGCTGCCGACGAAGGGGAAGAGAGATAGGCGTGAGGCGGTCTCTTTCCACTGAAGCCGTCACCTCCTGGCCCTCGACTGTGACGGCAACAGAGAGGAGGCAGTGACAAGAACGGGCATGCCCCCCCCACAAATTCCTTGAGAAGTGGACACACACTTCCTCCTCCTCTTCTCTTCCCTCCTGTTCTTTGTTTGTTTTGTTTAAAGATTCACGCTCAGCTCACGTCTGTTGCTAATCTTCCTCTTTTGTTTTTTTCCTGCCCAAAGCCCGGGTACATGGTTGTATGTCCAGTTGTAGGTTACTCTACGTGAGCTGCTGCCACAGCATGGCAACTGACAGGCGGGGGGTGTGGTTCCCCCAGCGCCAAACTTTAACCACGAGGCCATCAGGGCTGGCTCCTCTCTCCTGTTATTTAAAGAGGTGTCAGCCCCATTCCACGGCCTCAGTGGGGAAGGGAAAATTCTTTCTGACTAGGGCGCTGCTGAAGGCTTCGTGGAGGAGTCAGAATCTGCACAGGGTCCTGAAGGACAGGTCAGCCTTTGCAAGGACCCCCTATTTCTGTTAAAAATTCTGCAGGGGTCCTGCCCTGGTAGCAAACGTGGCCGCCCTCAGACACCTCCTGAGCTCCTGGCACCTGCGGCGCACCATCCTTCTTTCTCCCAGAATCCTCCCCCAGGAAACAAGAGGTCATGGCCGGCAGCAGCCATGGCGCCTGAGGTCCAACCTCCCAGGGCCGAGCCTCGTGCCCACGGTTCTGCTCACGACAAGCCCACCACGTGGCCCAGCGGACGACGGTCTTCAGTCACCTGCTCTGCTGTTTGGAGAGCGGCAGCGGCCGGGCTGGGGCTGATCCCGGTGCACACGGGGGGCCGTTGCGCTCCTGGCTCTGCCGGGGTCATGGGGACGCCGCTGCCATCTTGCACACATCAGCGTTTTGTGTCAGCAGAGAGAGAGACACAGACGGGCTGAAACAGACTCTGATTCTGTTTATTGAATTGAGCGATATTGGATTTATGGAACTCAACTTTCTGATGACAAAAATTTATCTATGTGGCCAAATAAAGATGAACGAAGCTCGGAGCCAACTCCAGAGGCAATTTCAGCCACTCACCCACCTCCCAGCTCCTTATCGCGCCCTGGGATGGTGTCATCCGTAGGGCTGGGATACAAAGTGCCCTTTTGGATTTTTCTTAAGTTAACATTAGAAAATTGTATATAAATTTAATCTCAGCTAAAAGGTAAAGAGAGTCCACAGCCAAAGGGCGAGGCCACCATCACACGGCAATTGCCATGCTTTCTGAGCAATCACACACAGACTAAAAGGGGAAAATACGGTTCTCTGGACTAATCAATTACATTTGAGTAATTGATCATATATTATTATTGATGAAAGCCCATAATATGTGAGTTAGAGGGAGTAGGTTCTCTAAAGATTAGATTTGTATACGAAAATGGAAGAAAAAAATGACTCTCATAAAATCATTTGACGGAGGTTTATGGTTTAATGCACAGGAGGACATGCAGACTGGTCCCAAATTGCTCTCTCCTCGCCGTGTGGACTGTACCCCCGGAGGAGGGGAAGTGGACATTTAGCAGAGAGGGGAGTTGCAAGTCCACGGGAGCTGCCTGGGATGGGGGAGGAGGTGTCATGGGCAGAGAGAGGATTCGGCCCCTGCAGCCTCAGAGGGCAACATCGGTGGAAAAGAAATGGGTCCTGGTGAAGGAAGCGCTTTCTCACAATGAGAACCATCGAGACAGCGATGGCTTCCTTGTAAGGGTGTGATCTTCCCACCCGTGAAGGCATGTAAGCAAAGACTGTAAGACCAGCTATCAAAGATGCTGGAGAGGAGAGCCCAGTCGGGCAGGAGTGTCTCTAGAAGACCCTCGAGCTCGTTTCTGATCAAGAGCCCAGGAGTCTAGAGAATGCCACAAACCAGGGCTGTGGGTGGGCTGGAAGGGACCACGAATGGGGGAGCACCCAGGCCTGGGTGAGGCCCCTCCCCTCACAGCCCCCAGTCGTTGGTCTTGTTCAGTTCCCTGTCCATTTCCGGGTGACTTCCCCTCTACTCACTCTCCCACCGCCCCTCACTCTCACCAAACGGCTTCTTCTGCTTCCCAGGCTCCGGGCCACGTCCCCCAGCTCCAACAGGGGCCATGAGCCCCCACCCCCTGCTCCTACATCTTGGCTCTTTCCCCTCCCAGCTCATCCCAGGCCCCTGTGCAGCAACCAACAAGCAGGCGACTCAGGGGCTCCGGGTCTGGAACCTGTCACATCTCCAACTCCCAGAAAATGAGAACCTTCGGTTGACCCCGCTCCATGCTCCAGTGAGAGCCGGGAAAGTGTGGCCAGCACCCCAGGGCACCATCAGCCCTGCCACACCCCACGCATGTCCTTGAGGAGTCTGCGTGACTTCCACCCTACCCAAAGCAGAGGCCTGCTTCTGGCTTTCATCTTATTGCTTATTCTTTCACCATTCGTTCATTCATTCATTCATTGTTCAGTGAGCATCAGCGATTCGCCAGCCTCTCCGCCAGGCCCTGTGCAGTCTCTCTGTCCTTATTGTCCCGTCAGTAACTACTGTCACCTGGATGTCACTGACTGTCCCTCACTTCTTCATCTCTGGGTCCTCCTTCCCATGAGCATTCTCTCTGCCTTCTTTTTTTTAATTGAGATAAAGTTCACTATTTTAACCATTTTAAGGTATACAATTCATTGGGTTTTAGTATATTCACAGTTGTACAACCGTGGCCACTATCTAATTCCAGAGCATTTTCATCACCCCAAAAGAAACCCCATACCCAGTGGTCACTCCCCATGCCCGCCTCCCTCCGGCCCCTGGAAACCATGTGCCCATCTGTTCTATGATCTGCTCAAGTTATCTACTTCCTCTTGGGTTAATTTTTGTGATTTATATTTTTATATACTTTATATACTTAATTATATTTTTCCAGGAAGCCGTCTCTTTCTCTAGGTCTTCAATTTTATTGCCATAAAGTTATATTAAATTTTCTTTAAGAAATATTTTGAAATCTCTTCCAATTTTGTGGTTGTGTCTCTTCTCTCCTTTTCAGTCGTGTCTCTTTCACTCTCCTCATTTCTTCTTCAGGTTTATGAGCAATTTCTCTGTGGTGCTGGTTTTTTTAAAGAACCAACTCCGGGGCTTATTAATGCTTCTACTGTTTTGGTGTTTTGCTTTCTATTGTCTTTTTTCTCTATCATTTTCTTCTTATTTTCTTCAAGTACTTTCTTAAGGTGATAAGTTAATTCTTTTATTTCAGTCCTTCCTCTTCAGTGATGAATGTGCCTAAGGCTCTAAATTTGGGGTCTCAGCCTTCGTGTGTCCCACAAGGGAGCTTTCAACTGCTCTCAGATCCGTCTCTAATTTCAGGCCCCATTTCCTTTTTACTCCAAGGATGTAGTACAGAGTCTAACTGTCTGCCAAAATCCATTCTCCTCTTTTTCTATGGTAACAGAGCCCTCAGTTTTTATTGGGCGCCTTCCCACCCAGGATAAAAACTACAGCTCCCAGCATTCCTCGAGCTGGGCATGACCACGTGACTGAGTTCTGACCAATGGGATGTGAGCAGAGTGATGGGGGCCACATGGGGGACCACATGGATGAGGACACCCAAGGATCAGGCAGCAGCAAGACTGTGGAGCCTGGGGTCTCGTGGGGCTTCCTGCTGCCTGGCCACAACCCAGACCTGCTTTTACATTAAAAATAAGCTTCCATCGTGTTAACCCACTCTGCTGTTGGTTCTCTGCCATAAGCCTCTTCTCTAACACAAAGCATAATTTGAGAGTGCGTCTTACCTTCCAAGTGGTGAAGGGAGGTGTCAAAATTTTATTTATTGTTTCTAATTTTTCTAGAATATGGCTGGAGAAAATGACCTTTTAAATTTTCTTTGTGACTGAGCACGTCATCACTTTTTATGCCCACTGCGTCTCTATTTGAAGCATGAATGTCTTGTATCTGTTAAATGGAGTTTGCCGGTTGGGTGACTTCATTTCTCTGAAACCCGATTTAACTGTTTTTCATCGACTAGGTTGGTTTGATTCTGAAAATGACACAGGGCAGCTCCTACTGGAATTCTGCTTTTACTATGTTCTCCTTGTGTTTTCAGACAGCTTGGCTTTATATAGTTAGCTACAGCTAGCTGCTAGTCCGTGACATGGATTTACTGTTTTATCTTACTCATAAATTGTTCGTTTAATTCTTCCAAATGTCCTTCTGTCCCACCGAATGGTTCTGATCTTCGTTCCGCCTTCTCTACTAAACTGAAGGCTCTGCCTTCCTTGGTCTGGTTTCTCAGCATCTCTTCAACCCCCTTCACTCTCCAGCATTGTTTATCACTCGCCTTGAAGCATGCTTCCTCAGAACGCATGCTGCCTTTTATTTTTTATCAAACTGAGGGTCTCTGTCGCTTTAACAGAGGGTTCAGCCCACGCACATTTTTGCTGGTCTGCATTTCGGCCGTCGTGTGCTGTGATGCTCATCATTTTTCCTCACCTGCTGCTGGCTCAGGTGCTGTCCACTGCACCCTTTCTCCTCGTCAGCTTCCGAGTGACCCCAGCTCTCTCCTTCCACCAGGGGCAGTCTCCCTTTTTCTGCCTCCAGATCAAATTCCTGGCTCTGTATTATAAGCAGAACTGACACACCCGCCCCTGGGGACCCCCAGTGCCGCCCACTCCCTTGGCGCCCCGTCCTCCCAGGACCCACTGGAGGAGAGCTTAACCAGCCCCGCAGCCAGCGACTCCCCAGCCAGCCCTGGGGATGCCGTCCGAGTCCCCGGCCTCTCACTGAAACCCCGCCGTCCCCATCACTCCAACGTTTCTTTCCAGTCTCACAGTGAGCATGGCAGGCGGAACCCGCTGTCAGCCTCCTCTGTGGGCGGCTCTGTCCTAAGTCCGGGGTTGTTTGCTCAGATGAGCTGCTGGATGACGTACTCCCTGGATCCTAGAAAATCTGGAAATCTCCTTCTTTCTCTGTGACCCACGAATTCTATGTGAGGATTCAGTAGAGAGTGGTGAGGACCACAGACCCATCCTGGAGCCTGACTCCAAGGTTCCAACTCTGGCTGTGTGACCATGATGAGTTACTTAACCCCTCTGTGCCTATAAGATGGGGATAATTCTAATACCTCTCTCATCAATGAGAGGTAACAGATTAAATGCGCTCACACGTGTAAGGTACTTAGAGCAGCTCCTGGACAGGGAAACGCTCCATGGGTGCCAGCTGTTGTCGGGATCATTTATTATTATTGTTCATCAGAGTGTGGGATGTGCAGGGCAGTGCCCTTTCCTGTGAGTACTTCATAGACACCGGTCCATCACCTTCCAGCTCTCAGAGGAACAGAGGGAAAGTCCGGTGTCGATCGAGGCTTTGTCCCATAGAAGTTGGGGGTTTTCCTGTATGGAAGCTGTAAGAGTCTTGCCTTTCCCTTTGAGCTCAGCCTGTTATCAGACTGGGCCTGGCTGTGAACCTTCCTATGCCAGTCCGTCTGCAACCTCATGGCCCTTTCAATCTGCAGGCTTGTAATATCCTTCGCTCAAAAACTTTTTTCTATTATTTTTTCCCCTAATATTTGCCTATGGGCTGCAGGATCTGCCCTCGAAATCTCTGTTCCCTTGTGATTTCCTCTCAGCTGTATTTTCACTCTGCATTGCAAGTCATTCCTCCACCGGGTCTTGCCCGACACTGATTCAGAACCCAAGGACACCAGTCTCTCCTGTTACTCAGCTAATAGATGGGCTTTGGTTTACGAATCATGGATTTTATCTCCAGAAATATTTCGTGCTTCCTTGAGTCTATGCACGTGCACTTCCATCGCTGTGTTTCCTCGGTGGCCGGTCCCCAGGAGGCCCATGTCCTCCCTCCTGCCACTCGCTCTCCCGGCTGCAGGGCCCACAGGCCGTGGCTGTCCTTCCTCACTGCCCAGGGCAGCTTGGGGCCCTCGGCTGCTGGGACGAGGGAAGGTAATAACTTGACCTTATATCCTTAATGGGTTGTATCCCAGGACAAGAGGAATTGCAAAATAAGAAAGAAAGGAGAAATCTTGAACCGTTTTCAGTCATGGCACTGTGGGTGGCGCCGCTGTGTCGTTCCGATGTGTGTGTCCTATACATGGAACATCTGTATTGTTCTACAGGCGTGTGTGTCAGGGGTAAAGCAAACGAACAATTACGAGAAACGCTGATTCCATCATCCCCATCATTGCTGAAAACTGGGGTCTGCAGAGCAGGAAAGGGGGCCAGTCTGACCTGGACCTGGAGCCGTCAGTATGAGTCACCTCTGCTTCCCCCTTAAAGGAAACCCATTTCCCGTTCTGTCCACAGGCAGGGACGAGGGGGACCGAGGAGCCCGGCACACAGGTTGTGTTTTCCAAACGCTGTTTCCTACAATAGAAACCATGAGACTCAAGGAAATGAAACGGAGCGAGAGGACCCTGGATCATGGCAGCCGTCAGACGGCAAGGGCGTTGCCGAGGACTGCCAGGTTCTGCTAAAAGGACGTGGGAGCCCCCACAGGGTCTCTGCTAGCCAGAACGGGACAGTGTGAGCCCCATGAGGGGCCGGTGTGGGGAGGACGCCCATCCTGTGCCCACTCCATTCCCCAGCTCTGCTGCGGCCCGCTCCCTGAAGCCCCGCCACACCTCTCTGGCTGTCAGTCTCCTCCTCGTGGTTCCCACACCCCAGGGCCCAGCCCTCAGCTCCCGGCGTGAACCAGGCGCCCAGCTGAGCTGGCTCTGCCTGTCACATGTCTCCCGATGGCTCTTCTCCTCCAGACAGCTGTGAGCCGCGGGAGCAGGGAGACGCACGGGAGCAGCGAGCCTCACCCTAGCGTCCTGCATGAGGGACTGAGCGGCCACCAGCACGCTCTGAGGTCCTGGGCAAGTCGCACAAACTCTCTGGGCTGCACCCACATTTGTAAAGCAGGACTAGGGGTCCCTGCTCCACTGGCCTCTCTGGGGTCACAGAAGACCCCTGCAAAGTGCCTGGTACACAGTGGGGCCAAATAAATGCTGACCTTTGGAACCACTGGACACATGGGTGAATGTCGGGTAGAAGGGCTCTGAAAGCTGTAAGACGGTGGGTAAATCCAGATGGTTACTGGACGCACATGTGCCTCGCTCTGCAAACTGTGAAATTCTGTATGGAGGCAAGGTTGTCTGACTCGAGGATGCCCAGGCCCTCTCCTGTCCCCTCCCCCCAAAAACATGACTGCCCAGTGCCTGGAGCATGCCTGCTCCTCTCGGCTCTGACCGTGAGCCCTGAGGCCTCCTGAGATGGCGCAGGCTGGCAGGAAGCAACAGAACAGTGCGAGTGATGATGCTGGCGGGGGTCAGGCTGTGCACAACCATTTCCATTTCTGCAGGGGGTAAACCTTGCCCAGGCCTGGGACACTGAAGGCAGGGGCCCTAAAGGCACAGCTGGGGCTGAGCCAGGAGCCCAATGTGTCACAGACGATCCTTCTGCTACGGGCTGAACGTCGAAGCCTAAGGCTCAGAAACTGTGAGTGTGATTGTGTTTGGAGGAAGAGTATTTACAGAGGCGACCAAATTAAAATGAGGTCACTAGGACGAGCCCCAATCCAGTATGATGGAGTCCTTGCAGGAAGAGGAGATGGGACACAGATACGCACAGAGGGAGGATGACATGAAGAGACGCCAGGAGAAGACGGCCGTCGACAGCCCAGCAGAGAGGCCTGGCGCAGACCCTCCCTCACAGCCCAGGAGGAACCCACCCTGCTGTCAGCTGATCGCGGGCTCCAGCCGCCAGGACAGCGAGACCATGAATGGCCGTGGTTTGAGGCCCAGCCCGCGGCCCCAGCGCCCTCTTGGCCAGGATTCTTTGATGGGCTATAGAACGCCCTGCTGACAGATCCCAGGACCGTCAGACCCATCTGATCATGAGAGGTGGCCCAGGAAGGGCTTGTGTGGGGAGTTTGGGGCCTTGGGAGCCCCTGGACCTGAGTTGGTGGCATCCTAAGGATGAGGAAGGGGACCCTTCCTCCCACAGTCAGGGCCCCGCAGAAGCCGGGATCCTCGAAGTGTGACCTTGGGTGACACCATGGGGCTTGAGGTTCCTGCCAGCTCTCCTGCCCCTGAGGCCTTGAGCCTGAGGGGTCACCTGCTGCCCACACCCCACTCCTCCCAGCCAGGGCCCCTGACCTTTCTCCTTCGCATCCCAGCTCCACAGACTCCAGAAACACCCTCTTCAGCCACAGACCCAGAGTCTCAGCTTCTGCACGGCCCTGTGCCACCCTCTCTGTGTGTGACCTGGGGCATGCCACGTACCCTGTGGAGCCTCGGTTTCCCCATCTGTAAAGTAGAGGGTCCCTCCCTCTTGTTCTAAGGTCTCACAGTCCAGGAAAGGATCACGCACAGGCAGGTGAAATGGCAGCCCTGTGATGGGCTGCCTGTGGGACAGCAGGAGCACTGGTCCCCAGGGAGGTCGAGGTTCACAAGGCCAGGGCGGCCCTCACTCAGCCGGGGTCCACTTCTTCCCCGGGCAGGTGCCTCCCACACAAAGCCTCCCAGCACAGCCGAGACGAATAAAAACACTTTAATCAAACGGAAACGGCTTTGCGGCATGTCTGTGGAAGCCGAGATCAAGAGCTAGGAGCCCTGGCTGAGCGGGGCTGGGCCTCTGCACGCGGGCGGGTGCGGGCAGGAGCGCCTAGTATTTGAGCAGCCAGCGTGGCTTGTGCTGGCTCAGCGACGTGAAGTAGGACCACCACCACGGCTTGCTCCCGCCGGCTGTGGGCTGTCTCCGGGCCCCAAGGGGCTCCTGGCCGGGATCCTCAGGCTCCCTGTGTGGGCCGGCACCTCCCGCTGGGCCTCGGAGCCCGGGGCTGCTTCTCCGGGGCCCGAGAAGGGATGTCTTGGGTCCGGTCCCCAAAGGCTGGAGGATGAAGTCCACGCGGCCGGCCTTCTTCAACCGGGCGGGAATGGTGACTTTCTTGATGACCTTGGAGTAGCCGGGGGCTTGAGCAATGACGATGTGGGACCCTGGGGGCAGCAGTCTCCAGTAGTCGCCATCTGGGGCTGTGGACAAATAGAATAAAAATGATTCTCAGACCCGGGCTCAGACTCAGCCTTGAGACGATGGGTAACGGTGTCAGAGCGGGTGCCAGCTTGGAGGGCAGACGGACCACAAATTTCCACTTGCCTCTGCACTGGCCTGTGACATCCTTCCCACCTCCTCCCCCCATCAAACTCCTCTTCATCCCTGAAAGCCCTGCCGAGGCCCCATCTCCTCTCTGAAGCCTTCACAGACCATCCCCTCCCCACACCCAGCCCACAGTTAGCAACCCCTCCCTCCTCCGGACCACGTCTCCACCGGGTAACTCAGGTCACAACATGCCATAGTTTTCTATTTGGCCTGAGGGCACCCAGAGCCCACACAGGGCTGGACACACCAGCCTATCGGTGGGATAGAAACTCTGGGAAACGAACAAACAGGCTTGTGACTGGAGGTGGCTCCATCCCACCATCCTACAGAAGGTGGGGCTTCCTGGACAGTTACTTCTTAAGGGGCACAGAATATGCGTCGACTGTCTCGGGCCCCAGGACCTGACCTTGCTCTGCCCTGTGCCCGAAGCTGCAGGAGCCACGGCCTAAGGCAGATGGACGTCGACCCCAGGTCCCTCTCCCCCATCGACCAGGCGGCCGAGGACCCACGGAGCCACCTCTCAGAGCGCGGGGCGCGCCGTGAGCTCTCGCAGGAGCCCGCCACCGCGACGCAGGCCCAGGATGGCGCTCACCTGTGGTGATGTCGTGGCGGATGCCCTTGACTACGATGCGGGCATTTTTGATCGGCTTGCCAAATTTGTCCATCACCACACCCTTGATGCCCCGGTGCACCTGAAGAGACCAAGGATGAGGGCGCGGACATGGGGCGTGCTCTCCAGAGAGTGGGATGGCCGCCCCCGCCAGTCCCGCCCATCTCCACTGGGAGCCCGGGGGCTCTGGGACACCGCCCTGCTGAGCCCAGCTCTGCACCATGCCTTGATGTCTCAGGTAAGTCACTCCCCTCTCTGGGCCTCGGTTTCCTCATCTGTGAAATGAGGGTGACCGGCCAGGCCACCTCTGGGGTCCCTCTGGCCATCAACCTCCCCTGGGTCTGTGACTGACCCACAGCCCTGCTCGAGGGTCTGGCTGACGACGTCTCCTAGGCTGTGAGTGCTGAGCCCGGAAACCCTTTACGCTTACCTCCCAGCACGCCGAGCCCCCTCCCTCCATGACCGTAGCCCATGCCAGACGGGCTCTCCCTGAGCCAAGGTCCCGAGGGCAGCGTGGGGCACCAGGAGGACATAGCCTCGAGCGTTTGGTCCCTGGTGCCAGTCCCGGGCAGGCCACCAACCTGCTCTCTGACCTGGGCCAGCTACCTGCACCTCAGCACTGTCACGCCGTCAGGAAGCCAGGGCAGAGGGCCTGCCGTGGGCGTCGCTGAAGGGTAAAAACTGACACACGCAAGGCGCAGTGACAGGTTCGGGGGAGGACTGGCCCCAGCACCCCACGGACAGGTGCTGAGCCCAGCCCGGCTTCCGAGCAGGCACCCCGAAGTCCCAGCGCTCAGACTCGGCAACTGCACTTCCTGCAAGGAAAGCAGCTCCTGGAGCTGCCTGGTCCTGCTCTCGCTTCTCCTAAAACGATTGACAGCCAACAAGCCAGAGCACCCTGCTCTGTCCCGATCCACAGGTACCATCAAACAAGGCCGGGATGACTGGGTGGGAGGGGAAACAGGTCAGTGAGGTTGTTCCCTGCCCGAGGCTGCCCCCCACAGCTCCAGTGCCGCCCCAGGCCTCTGAGCCTCCGTCCTGCCCCTTCCTGTGCTCAGAACACCTAGCCAGCTCTCTCACCTGGCCAATGCCTCTCCCCCTTCCAGACACAGCTCACACTCCTCTTCCTCCAGGAAGCCCTCTTTGATGACCGGCCACATCAGGGGCCTCCCCTAGGGTCCCACAGTCCTGACCTCACTGTGATGTCCCCCCAACTTGATAGCAGAGGCCAGACACATAGTAGGGCTTCATTTAGTGTCAGCTGGCACCAGCTAGACCTTGTTCTGCCCTCGCTCTGGGGCTGAGGAGTCGTCTTCATGCAGAACCAGGGACGTGGAGCTTTCCCGCATCCCCTCCCCTCCCGACCGGGGAGATGCAGACACCCACCCAAGGCCTGGTCAGGATCGCTGTGGAAAGGCCTCAATGGGTCACGACAGACCCGATCCTTATCAGAAGGCTGGGCTCGGCTTTCCGGGGGGTCGTCCTCGGGGGCCGGCCATGCGCGGCCGCGTGCTGCCCGGCCTTCCGCAGTACCACACTCGCTATTAAATCTTTCCATCCCGAGACTTCACATGCAATATCCACGGAGCGATCCCAGCTCCACTTACGGCTCCTTAAAACTCATTTTCACCAGACAGCCGTAAAACGAAATGAGCAGGAGGCCTGGCCGGGAGCCATTAGTGGAGGATGGCCCGCCCGTGCGCCGAGAGGTCACCAGCCCGGCCGTAAACAAGAAAGTCGCACAAGGCTCACGAGGCTGGCTACGATCCTGTTGCTGCTGCAGCGGCGGGGCCAGGAGGCTCCACTTGGCTCTTGCCAGGAGGAAGCTTCCCGATCTTTCTAGAAAGGAGGGGGCTCACGGACAGAACTGAGGTCTAGGGGCAGCCAGACCTGATTTCGAGCTCTGAGCAGTCGCTGGGTGACACTGGACAGGCCCTGTCATGCTCTGACCTCTGCCTCCTCCTCTGGCTGACTCATGGCCACCGAGAGCCGAGAATGGGAACCTGCGGAGGGCCCAAGCGACCCCAGACCAGCGCTTTCCTCCCCAGCACCCAGGGCCTCCAGGGCAGCCTGTCTACCACCCACGACTGGTGTCAGGATTCGATGCCATGTGCAGGGGTACCAGCTGTAAAGTGCTGTGCACTTACAACCCCCTCGCTGTCTCCTTTGGAGGATCCTGTTTCTCTCTTAGGGCCTGCTTTTCCCCGGGATGTTGAGCCAATGGTCAATTTGAGCAATTCTTGAAAACGCTCAGAAATAAACAGCACAGGCTTATCTAAAACCACTGCTTCGTTTCGACTCTGTGCTCCTTTCACGCGTGGCACCTCACTCAGAGCCCCACGGCATCCCTCGGCGGTGAGCCACGCTGAGGAGCCCGCGTGCGGGGCGGGGCTGGGAGAGGCGGCGGGACTTGGGCGTGGGCCACTAGGCCCCCAGGACACGCGGCTCTCTGGGTCCAGTGAGGGGTTACTTTAGACACATTCTCCACGCCTGTACTCACCACCCACCACCTGTTTCTGGATGACCCCAGCCCCATAATGGCAGGTCCCCCCAGCCTGGGCCCTTCCTCCAAGTCTGGGGGCACACATGCCCAAGGCCCTGCCTGGAGCACACGGACACCTGCTGCCCAGAGCCGTCACCTCCGGGCCTTGCTCCTGCCCAGTGCCACCCCATTCCCATGGCGACGGTCCTCACTTCAGCCACGAGGACCCTCACATGCCACCCCTTCTGCCTGAGCTCTCCCTGTCCCATCACCTGATTCCTCCTACTCCTTCAAGACACAGCCCAGGTGCTGCCTCCTCCAGGAAGCCCCTGAGGCTTGGTCAGGTGCCTCCCAGGCTGCCCTGGTTCCTGCATCCCTTGGCTCAGTTGTGCCCCTTTAGGCCACGAGACCCTTGCTATACTGGGCATGCTCACATATGCCCCCTGCTGTCCACAGCACCCCCAGGGCCGGCCCGTGGGAGGAGAGGTGGCCAGTGAGTCTTCAAATGGATGGGTAACTAACGACAAGTGAAGTGTAACGGCATGGATGCGTGGGCGCTGAGCCCACTACACAGTGTGCTGGACCAGGAGGTTAAGGGGGCTCCTCGGGGACCTGACTCTGTCCTCCAACCGCCAGGCCCCAGCTGGGCCCGAGCGAGGCCGCCCGGAGCTCACCATCTCCACGAAGTTGAGGAGAGGCTCCTTGTTGTGCTGCCAGATGGTGTAGAGGGCCTCCTCGGGTGGGAACTTCACGCAGCCCAGCTCCACCGTGATCTCAAAGCAGTTGCTGTGCAGGTAGTTGAAGTCCGACATGCCTGAAGCACAGGGCCAGAGTCCACACCAGCCCCTCCGCGGCCGGGCGGCCGGGCAGCGGGGAGGCAGGGCTGGCACTGTCCCTACTCCACAGACGAGCAGACTGAGGCCCGGGCAGGGCAGGGGCCGAGCTGCACTCTCAACCCCGGCGGCTCCCCAAGCCCGAGGGCTCACCCACCCACCCACACGGCCCCTCGGTGGGCGAGGAAGGAGCGGATTTCCAGTCAAGGAGCCAGCAGCACGCGGCAGCCACATGTGCCCCAGGCGTCCGAGCTGCTGGCCCTCCCTGGCCTGGATCCCCAGGGCCAATACTGTGCATTTACTGGGACAGTACCGACAACAGCCTAAGGAGGAAGGTCCTGTGACCTCCATCTCCAGGGAGAACACAGCCTCCAAGGCTGGACGAGCGGCCGATTAGCGGCCAAGAGAGGCTTGGCAGCAAGCTGGGCTGACCGCTGCCCCCTCTTCTGCCCTCTGTCCTCTGCCCCATCTGTTTTTGGAGTTTCTTGTCCAGCAGAAGCCACAACCATCCTCCAGGGCAGGGCTCAGGCACTGAGGGGACAGCCCTGTGTTGGGAATTGCTGGGGCGCCTGCCCTTCGGAAGTCAGGGCCTCCTCCAGGCCGTGGCACCCACTGCCCAGCAGCCAGTTACTGACTCAACATCCACAGTCCCCAGGGCAGCCACATTCCCCTCCCATCTGGCCCTTCTGGCCCTGACCACTGGCCTCATGCTTTCCTGGGTCCGTGTCCCTGTGGGAGGGGAACCCAGCTGGCGCCTGGCTGCCGGCCTCTCCCAGGCTGAGCCCCAGCCTGAGGATCCTTTGCAGACCCTCATAACAGGGTCGTAACAGGGAGTGGAAGCCATCCCCCCTTGGGAGCCAGGGAACCCACGTGCCTGGGTTCTGGGAGGCAGAAGCTGCCGTGATCCCTGGAAAGGACCACGTGCGGTCGTGGGCAGCACCGAAAGTGCCGGGCAGGGGCGAGGACTGGCCTCAGAACCGAAGGGGCCGCCCTCTCTGCCCATGCAGGAGCGGGGGCGGACAGGCTTGCAGTGCGAGCCCAGCCCTGCCATCCCCAGTGTGGACCTCAGCAGGCCCGTCTCTCGTCTGAGCCCAACCGCCTCGTCTGCCAAAGGACGCAAATAACAAGTGTGCTGGTGTGGACGGGGGCAGGCAGAGCGTAGACGAGTGCAGGCCCAGCCCAGTGGGCACCCCTCATGCACAGGGTGCCATGTGCACCTGTGCTGCTCTGTGCGGCATCTGCACCTAACGCAGCTTTAGCCAACAAAATGCAGGACATGCAGTTAAGACGAATGTAGAGGAACAACAAATGGAGTTTCAGTATAAGTATATCCCATGCAACATCTGGGACATACTTATCCAGCACTAAGGAACTCTTCATTACATCCCTGATAGTCAAAACTCAACTGGGGGTCCTGTACTCCATCCGGCAACCCTACTTAACCCCCAAATGGCCAAAAAGAATTGGTCACAGGTGGAATTATGAGATGCAGGCGTTCATTAAATAAGTCACAGAAATGGCAAGGTCTCCCAGGACAGTCACACACTGAGCTTCATCATGACAGCAACTAGGACTAAAGCCAGCCCACGCCCGAATTTCCCGTCCCCCGAGCAGAAGGATCCCCACCACTGGGGGAGGGGGGACGTGATGTGTCTCTGCTACTCTCCCACAGTCCAGAATCCAGTTGCCAGAAAAAGCTGCTGGAGGAGGCGCCAAGCCCGGCTCCCCCCCCAGCACCCCGCCCATCTTCCCTCCCACCCCCAGCCTGCCCAGGGCCGCACCTCCCGTGAAGCTGTACCAGTCGGCCCCGTTGATGATGCTGCCCCTCTTCAGGAAGTTGCCCCCACACCTGTTCTCCGACCTGTCCATCATCATCGGGTGCACGTCAGCGTAGGCTCTGGCCAGCAACTTGAACATCTGTGGAGGAGACGGAGAGAGGTTTCCCAGAAGCAAGACCAGAAGGCAGGGCCCTCAGAGCTGGGGCGATGGGTGAGAAGAGGCATCCTGTCGGAGGGGCCTGCAGCACGGGTAGGAGAGCGGAATCGTGTCCACACAGAGGGCAGAGCATGTGCAAAGGCCCCGAGGTGGGGCAGCCAGAGCTCAGGGCACCCGTCATGGGCACATGGGTGCACCGTGGAACCCCTGCACACCCGGCTGGGGAGTGTGGGCTTTCTCTCAAGGAGGCTGCGCACTGCAGTGATGTTGGCAGGGCGCATGGAAGGTGGCTTTGCAATTTAAAAGCACTTCCTGCCACTGTGCAGACAACAGGCCTCGGGGAGAGGCGGGAGGCTGGGGTGGGCCTTGTGGTCGCTGACTTCATCTCCCCAGCAGGTCTCCCGTATGATCATCGTCACTCTGTTTTCCCCAGGGACAACCAGCACCTGCGGGAGCCCTCCTGCCTGCTGCCATAGCCACTGGGTGCGGCTGCCATTGTGGTTGGCAGAGGGACATGGGACACAGTGCACGGGGCTCCTGGGGTGGTGTAGCCCCCCTGCCCCACTGGTCTCCCCTAGCCTGGGGCTCCCCCCATCTCACACCCCGCCCCACCCCGGGCCCACAGATCTCCTCTCAGGCAGGTCCCAGGCCTCTGTGTGTGCCAGAGCCGGACATGGGGTCTGACCCAGTCAGCATGGAGGCTCCCAAGCGGGCCTCAGGTGGAGGAGAGGCCCCCGGCCCTGGGAGAAGTCTGTCCCAGGGTGAGGACCCCTCTGTAAGAAAGGGGGAGAGTGGGCAGGCAGGGTGAGTAATGGGGAGCTGCCCCAGGCCAGAGCGAGTGTCTCTCCTGGCAGGAGTCACGGTGACTCAAAGCCCAGGACCCAGGGTTTGGAGAAGGGTGAGTCCAATTTCTCAGGGGGAAGGCTGTGCAGCTTCAATTTGGTCCCATAGACATAAATGAACCACCCAAATTACAACCCCATGCGTGTCCATCAGTCACCAGGTCAGCAGGTGAGGGACTGCCATCCTGCCAGCGGCCCCTGCCACCCGGGGGCCGTGGTGAGCATCAACCATCTTCAGCCAGGAGTCCAGGGGCCAAAGAAAGGGGCCCTTGTGCCTGCAGATGCTGACGGGGTTGTTTCTAGAACTCAGCCCACCCGGGTTCCCACCACCCTGGCCCTTCACCACCCGTCTGCAGAGCGGGACCTGGGCTGGGGGAGAGGTTGGACCAGACTCTCTCCCAGTCTGCTCCCCTCCCATGCCCCCTGCCTGTCTCTCTCCTTCTGCCCTAGGGCCTCCCTCCTGTCACCAATCAGTCAGTCCCTCTGCTGACTGCCCACCCACGGGAGAGCAAAGAAAGTCACCATCAGTCCCAAAACCCAGGTAGCCCGAGCCGCAGGTCCAGCTGGGATCAGCCCTGACCCGGGGGGTGGGCACAGGACAAGGACGTCAGGAGGAGCTCCGGCCCAGAGGCCAGGCGAAGGTGGGCGAGAGAAAGACAGAGACAACAATAAACGAAACAAGGTGGGGTGTAGCGGGCTGCCAGGAGGAGCAGACGTGGACTGGCACGGGCCCCAGAACACAGGCCAGAGCCCACGGAGGAGGAGCAGCCCACCCAGCTCCTGCTGCCTGTGACCCTGGATGAACCCAGCCGGTTCCCACCGGGGGTGTGGGCCGGGCCACAGAGGGTGGTGGGCAAGACGAGCCTGAGCTGAGCTCGGGAGCAGGATCTGGCAGGAGGTGCAAGTATCGGGGGACAGCCGGGGTGAGGCCAGCGGCCCTGGCCTTGAGGGTCTTGAACGCTTCCCTGAGGGGCTGGCCCTCATCCACAGGGCACCATGGAAGTTTGGGGGTGACGTGGGACACCCTGACCAGCCCCTCCTCACGCTCCGCTGCCCCTTAGTGCCTCTCCTGGGACCCTGGTTTCCGCAGAGACCACCACTGGCTACAGGCCCGAAGGATTATCGACCAATGATTGATGGCTGGTGGGGAAGACTCTCATTTTTCTGACTCTGGTGGGACTCGTTGAGGTGAACTTCCCCCCTGGGGACATCTTCACGAATCGGCCTCTGAGATTCAGAGATGCTAAGCCTGGCGCCCACCTTGACCAGTTGTTGGCCCTGCATTCTGAACAGCACAGGGAACCAGTGCCAAGCTCATGGCAGAGACCACTCAGCCACCTTTGGGGGGCACTTGCTGAGCTCTGAGCACAGAACCTGGCATTCTTGCAGGCTCTAGGCATGCGCTGGTTGCAGGAGTCAATGAATGAGTGAATGGGTGAGTGAGTGAGTTAGTGAATGAATGAGTGAGGGAATGAATGAGTGAGGGAATGAATGAATGGTTGAATGAGTGAGTGAGTGAATGAATGAGTGAGTGGCTGAGTGCAGGAACAAAGGCCCAGTGGAGCCGGTGCTGCCCCCAGCTCCTGAGGAGGCCCTGCTGAGCGGGTTTCCTGCTCTGCTGGGCTCCCGCTGCCCACCCAGGCCCTTCCGGGGTCTGTGGGAAATCATCGCAATCTTTAGGCTCTGCTGCGGCAGCCGCCACTGTGGGGAAGCCCTCCTTACATCCTGGGCCAGGCTACGGGTTCACCCTTACACACGCATGCACATACACACATGCACACAACATGCCCACACATACACATGTGCACACACACACCCTGTGCGCCCCCGGCCTCCTGGGCAGCCCTCCACCCTGGCCCTGGCCGTGCCTCTTGTCCTTGCCCACTTCTGGCTCTGTCTCCCGCCCTAGACTAGGACCCTCAGTGCAGGGCCCAGTCCTGCTCCCTCCGGTGGCCCTGGGACCGGCCACACAAAGGGAGGGGGCCAGGTGAGGCCGAGCTGACCTCTGAGTGGCCGGGGAGGAGAACAAGCCGTGTGTGAGCTGGGCTCTGGGCACTCAACCGTCAGGACTAGCCCTTCCCTCCCCGCCCTGCCCCTGAATACCAGGTGGAGAGTTCGAGCAGGTGGCAGAAGGCAGGCCTGGCTCTCCGCCCTGGGTCTGGTCCTCCAGGAGGCCTGCTGAGTGACCACGCGGAGAGCTCAGACCTTTCCAAGGCCCCTAGGCCGGTCAAGGCAAGAGCTTCTAGCTCTGTCGTCCCAGGAGGGGACGGGGCTGGCCTGGACGGGGATGGTCACCAGGGGCAGTTTCTGGCAGTTAAGCTGCAGGGCTCTTGGCCCATCAGAGGTCACCCCCTCCCTCGCCTCAGGTTTTCATCCATAAAATGGGAAGGGGTAAATCCACACCTGTCCCAGAAGATCAGCCTGCATGAGGGCCAGTACAGGCTCGGGAAGCGGCGCAGTCAGGGCTGGGGGCTGGGGGCAGCAAGTCGGCTTAAGAGAAGAGTGGGGTTGGAGACGGTCTGCCTCCATCACACGTCTCATGCCCTGCTGCTGTGCCCAGTGAGGGAAACTGAGGCCCAGAGAGGGGAAGGGCCTCCTCAGGGCCCAAGCGAACTCCAGGGCCAGAATCCCTACTCCAGTCCCACTGCAGCCTGGCTCCCTCCCTCAGAGCCCACCCTGAAACCCGCCAGGCCCCCAGGAAGGAGGGAGGCAGAGAGAGCAGGGGGGTGTCATGCACGCTGCAGCACTGCCCTCTGCCGGCATCGCCAGAAACCTGCCCTCCTTTGGACAGAAAACACCAGGGCGACCCGCCAGATAGGGCCACAGTCACAGCCCAGGAGCTCCGACACTGATGGAAGAGGGGGCAGGGCCGCTTCCAGCCAGCCAGAAGGCTTCCCGGAGGAGGGGGTTTGGAGCTGGGCCTGCAAGGCTTCCAACGGCTCAGCAACTCTGGACGTCACTGAGCTCAGAACAGGAGCGACACCGGGCCAGCCCCAAGGGCGCCACCCACACAGCCTCCTCCCTGCATCCATGGGACACCCTCCCCGCCACCGCGCCCCCTCGCACCTTCTCATCGGGCGTGGGAGAAAACATCTTCTCCTCCTGGGGGTGTTTGGAGAAGTCGAAGGGGTAGGACACCACCAGGTCGCCCCCGTGGAGGCTGGCTGAGAGCACAAAGGGCGTGGTCCGCATCCACTTCATTATCGCCTTCGTCTCAGGGGCCACCTGCCCGGAACACAGGACAGAGGAGGCCATTCGCAGGACCGGCCACGCCCACAGGCTTCCACAGCCTTCTCCAGGCCCTCCACGCCCACCCCCCCAGGGCCCTGGCCCAGCACTGGCCCGGCCCTCAGGATTCCACTCAGGCTCCACCAGTCTCTTGCACATGCCAGTCCTCCTGCCTGGAACTTCCTTTCCTGCCTCATGGGGACATCACCCCCTCCAGGCAGCCTTCCTGGGCAGCTGTCACTGAGCAACTGCCAGGCTTTGGGGGCTTCTGTGTTCCCTGAATCCCAACAACCCAGTGAGGAGCTATCCCCACCTTACAGGCAGGAAACTGAGGCTCAGAGCGCCAAGCCTGTTAGCCACCAGGCTTTCCCGCCCTGGGGGGGGCCACACCTGAGGGTCCCAGAATAACCAGAGACCCCTCAGATGCACAACCGTGGGAGGAGCCAGGCCTCCATGGGGTGGGCACGGACAGCAGCAGCTCCTACCTTACCCCACCAGTAGTGCTGTGGGATGGCTATGTGGTCGCTGCGCGCATTGCGGGACGAGGCCAGGCGGTAGTACTCGGACGTCAGGTCGGGGAAATTGCGGTTCAGGTCCAGGTTCTGTGCGTTCTGCCTCCCACTCGTCCACCCGTTGTAGCCGGCACCCTGAAAACACAGGCCAGCCCCGGTCAGCACACCCCACCCCAATCCTCCTGGAGGGGGGCTGCCGGGCCGGGCTGACTATCAGGGGCTGGAGGCCAAGCTCTTGCTGACTTTACTGACGACCTGGGGCACCCTGGAAAAGTTGCCCTTGATGGCCTCTCCCATCTCTCTGGCCCCTCCCACCTGGACTCTCTGATGAACCTCCAACCTCAGGGCCTCACACCGGCTGTTCCCCCTGCCTGAGGACCCCCAACAGTCATGCACTGCTCACATCCACCTCCCGCAGAGCTCCCCGAGCTCTGGCTGGCACATAGGCACACTCTCTTTTCTCCCTCTCTCATCACCTTCCTCTATAGGGTGCGACGCCTTCTCAACACACCTTAGAATTATCGACATCAGCCCCCACCCCCAAGGAGGACCTCGCCGACGCTGATGCCTGCTGAATCCTCGTCACCCAAGCGCTGGGCCCACGCAGACCCACAGTTACTGCTAGTGAATGAACGTGAACGGATGGGTGGGGCAGCGGCCATGGGGGCCAGCGGGGCCCTCACCTCGGCGGCGGCCACCTCGTAGCCGTCGGGGTTCATGGAGGGCAGCAGGTGGAGGCGGGTGGTGTTGAGCAGGCGCTGGATGCGGGGGTTGCCCAGCAGGTACTCGGAGCACAGGTACTGGGCCAGGTAGATGAGCATCTCCCGTCCTGCCACCTCATTGCCGTGGATGTTGCCAATGAGCTTCACCTCGGGCTCCACTGGGGGAGACACAGTGACCTGGGAGGTTGTCTCACAGCCCCCAGGTCCCCAGAGCCTTGAGGGTCCCCAAGGCGAGAGCAGCTGGAGGTTCTGGGACTTTATTCAGCCTTGTTTGGGCCCAAGTATCTCTGTGGCTAAGGAGGCGTCATTGAGGTCATCACTTGGTTGAGCTCATTTCTTACATTTACCCATAATCATTAGCAGACTGAATCAAGGATATTCATTAACAACATGTGGTATCGTCGGTCTGTGTGAATTTCATTGATAGCCACTCTTCACGTTTGTATAATAAGTTAAGTCGTACACCGGTCCTTAGATAGGAAGGCAGCTGGCCCTTGAATGAATGAATGAAAAGATGGATGGAAGGAAGGGAGGACTGATGACAGATGAAAGGATGGATGGCTGGATGAGTGGATGATGAATATTTTGATGAGTGGATGGGTAGATGGATGGGTATGTGGGTGGGTGGGTGGATGGATGGATGAATGGGTGGATGGATGGGTGGGTGGATGGACGGATGGATGGATGGATGGGTGGATGGGTGGATGGATGGATTGTGGGAAGAGGAGTGGATCAGGAGCCTGGCCGCTTTACTAGCTCTGTGACTTTGGGCAAGTCATCTCTCCTCTCTGAGCCTCACATTGCTCATCTGGAAAACGGTGTCTCCCTCCCTGGCTGTGCATGGTCCAAGGACTTGCAGCTGTGGGAGTGAATGCTCATGTCCCTCCCACATTCCGAGGGTGTAAATGACCCAGTGCTTTCCACAATGGTCACCTCCCTTGTCTCTCTGCACAGGTGACACCCCTCACCCACAGATTGCAAAGCTGCAGACCAATGCGAAACCGAGAGAGCCCGTGCCTTCAACCCAGAGAATGCCACAAGCTGGAGGGGTGGAAGGCAGAGCGGGCCTTAGAGGCTGGGGGGTGCTGGATGACCTCTGACCCTTGACAAGAGATGGGGCTTTGAGCTCATGATGTCCACGGTGCCCAAACCCAAGGCGAAAACTGAGCTGAGTGTGGCCAGCCCAGCAAAGGTGCCGGAGCCACTTAAACAGGACGAGGTATATTTTTCGGTAATTTATAAGGACCGAGAGTCCAATGGGGACCGCTTCTAGACTGATCCCCTCTGACTCACATGGTCATAGAGACAGAGGAGCTGAGAAGGACCAGGACCCTCACTCATCGACTCCCCAGCAGAGGCCAGCACGGGGTCCCTGCACCCAGACGCTCTCAGCACCCTGGAGGGGGTTCATGGTCACATTCACCTCACCACACAGGAGACAGGCTGCCAGCCAGGGGTCTGAGTCTTTGCTAGAACATCCCGGATTCTCGGGCCAGACCCTGAGCCCCGGCCGCAGGGCCCACTGCCTTCCCCTCGGCTGCCCCTGAAATTCAGTTTCGCCATAACCTTTTCAGCCCCGGGCTCCCGGCCCAAGCGGCCCCCTCGCAGTTACAGTGGCCAGTGAACTCTGACTGCACAGAAGTCTGACTCCCCACCCTGGGCAAGGACACAGCTCTGGAGGGCTGATAACCTCCCGCATTTCCCACGCAGCTCTCATCTCAAAACAGGGCCACCGAGCCTGATTCGAGTTGAAAGGGACATGGGTTTTTTACATGGAAAAGGTGCTTGAGTCACATGATTCTGCGACACTGTGTTCACTGTGCAGCTTAAAGCGGGAACGTGAAGCGGCCGGGCCGCGAGCACGTACCTGCCGGGGGGCCAGGGGGCCAGGGCTGGGTTGCAGAAACAACAAAAGGCACAGAGCACAGTTACATCTTGCTACAGATGCATGAGGACCGATGTGCCCGCAGCCGGAGCAGACCCTCCTCGCGTCCCCTGACTCACTCTGCAGGCCACATCCCCGGGCTGGGCCCCGCCCTCCCGCCTCCCTTAGACCCCCAGGGACATCACTGTTACAGTGGTTCCACACGCCCTGTGGGGTGTGGCCATGCACCCCACCGCATCAAGCAGAGCCCTGCCCCGCTGCCGCCTGCACCCCATCCCTGAAACACTGCGGGCTCTGATGAAGATCCTGCACCCCAGCCTGTGCACCCCAAGGCCAAGCAGAAACCCCCAGCCCTCTCACTGGGCGCCCGACAGCGACAGGGGCTTACTCAGCTCGTGCTGGCCAGGGCGGCCCGAGAACTCGATGACCAGCAGCTCCTTGCCTTCGAAGCTGCGCCCGATGCTGTAGGTTTTGGCTATGTGGGCGCAGCGGGCAGCCGTGCGCCTCAGCACACGCACCATCTGGGCGTAGGAGTGGTGGCTGAAGCGGATGAAGGTGGGCGGCAGCCCCGAGGGGGGCACCTCCTCGGCATCCAGGCCTCCTGGGGGCAGAATGGGGCAGGGGGCCTGGTCAGTGTTCCACCTGCAGCTGCCCACCCACCGCTGGTGGTTCCGTGTGCCCCCGCCTGGCCCGCTACACCGGCCTGGGACCCTGAGCATTCCCACTGCCCTCACATCTACACCCCCCACTGCACCGCAGCAACTTGGGGGTCGGGACCTGCACGTCCCCCTCAGATGGCTCCCGGCCAATCTGTGTTTATGTGTTTAATTAAAAAGCCCTTTATAACACTAAACATCGACAGCTGATGCTAGCGCCCAACAGATGTGCATGCAACATAGCGCCTAACGTTACTATGAGTAAAAGTAACGCACAGTTACTTCGGAAACTTTATAAAATACAGAACAGTAGACCGCGAAGGAGATGTACCTACAGAATCCTCAACCCACGGAACAGCCCTGCGCGGCCCTTTATTCGGCATCATCACGGAAACAGCTGCCTCGCCTCTCAGTCAGGCGACAGCTCTGAAAGGCTCCTTACAGTCTACCACCCAGCTCGATGACTGCAAATGTTTGCTGTTATTACAACACAGCAGCGAGCCTGCCTGGGGGGGTGGGGGGTGGGGAGGAGGGAGGGGGAGGAGAGGGAGAGAAAGGCAGAGGGAGGAGGATGACGAAGGAGAAGGGGAGGGGGGGAGGGGGGGCAGGGAGTGGGGTGCGGGAAGCTTTTCCCTATACTTTTAAAAGTTTCCTTAGGAGAACTTGATGGGCTTCCAGGTCCCGGGAACGGCCATTTTTCAGGCAATCTGCAGGCCAGCGGGCTGTCCCATCCCTTTCAGTGGGGCACGAGCCCGAGGATGGCCCTGGTCACTCCGGGCCCAGCTCCCCCCACCGCCCCCCCACCACCAGGGCCTCTGCGCTGAGCCATGCAGGCCCCCGCAGGCTGGCAACAGTGAATGCTTTCCCCTAAGGGCCTCACTGGCCCTGTGGTTTTGTTTCTGCTCACGATGGTTTTTGAGGGGGAAGAAAGCAGATGGAAGTGGCAATTTGGTGCCGGAGTTGCCCAAAATAATCTCTCCTAAACCGACTGACGGGCTTTCCCAGGGCAGGCGGGCTGGGCCCAGAGAGGTCTGGCTCCCTTCCTCTGCTCATCTGTCTGCCCTCACCCGGCACCCTGGGTGCCCCCGCTCTGGGCCCCCGCACACACAGACAGCTCCTGCCTGCCTGCAAAGTGCTGCCCCGGCCCCGCGCATCCGCACAGGAGCCCGCGGGGCAGATGGAATTCCCCAGCCCCGATTCTGCTCAGGATTCGCCCTGAGCCTGGCACACAGCTAGCAAGAGGCAGAGCTGGAACCCAGGGCTCGCTGAGGCCAGCCCAGATGCGCCTGTGTCCTCCCCTGCCATCCTCGGTGGCCCAGCACAGAGCCATGGATGCAGCAGGCGCTCAAGAGCTGTTTGGTGAATGGACAGAGCCATCCATCCATCAGAGCTTGGCCAGCTCACACCAGCTCTGCCCTGCAGGAGCTGGCACAGACGCCCTGCTGCCATTTGCCTCCCCGGCCTCCGCTGGGCCATCTACAAAATGGGGTAATAACGGGTGTTCAGGGTCGCTGTGGGGCTTCAGTGAGATGGCACACGTGTGGCACCTGGCCCCAGATCACGTGACCCTCACCATCCCCTTCATGACGAGAGGATGTGGGGAGCTGGAAGTGGATGTTCTGCACTGTCCCGGCCCCAGACAGGGGCCACATGCGGCTGTTTACACTTAAGCTTAAATTCATTAAAGTCGAATAAAGTCAACTTGGGCCCTCAGTTGCACTAGCCACATTCCTAGACCTCAGTGGCCATGGGGGACTAGTGGCCACAGTCTGGGACAGCACAGAGCAGAGAGCTCTCTTCGCTGGGCTGCCACGGATGATGCTAGGGCCCTGGAGGGTTGGCGCTCACAAGGGCCTTTTCTTTTCTCTGGAAGGCCCAGCCTGGGGTGCACCAGGGCCTCGGGGGCAGAAAGCCAGGGAGAGGCAGGGGGTCCAGCCCCACGCAGGGCTTTCGCCACCCCTCCCCGCAGCACGGCAGCCAAGGGCCTCCAGAACCGCCTTGCACATCTCCACGTGAGTGGCTCACAGCCAGCAGGGCTGTGTCCCGCCCCCCCCCCCACCCCCGGCTGGTCCACATGAGAAACCACAGCACGTCTCTCTGCAGCCCCTCCCACTGCCCCCTGAGCCCGTGGGGCCTGAGGACCCCACTCTGAGGGGTCTGGTAGGCCTCTGCTGGGCGGCCTAATGGGGGACATGCCGTCCTCAGAGCAGATCGGGGCACAGCCAGTGCACCGCAGTTCTCTGGAGGGGACCAGCCGTGCTCTTACGGCTGTGCATCCCCAGCTGGGCACCTGCACTAGAGGCCTCCTGCATTCGGCTGAGGCCCCATCCCACTCTGACTCGGCTGTCCTGTTAGACCCCCGGGACCCCAGAGCCCCCTACCTCGCAGCGCCTCCAGGGGGTCGTAGCAGCCGTCCTCCTCGGACGTGAAGTAGTGGCCACAGTCGAGGAAGTAGGGCCAGGCCATGTCAATGGCGTCGAAGGCAGGCAGGCAGGCCTCCCGCAGCGCCTCACACACGCGCCGGCACGGCCTGTGCACCCGGCCGCCCTCGCAGCGCGGCGCCAGCACGGCGCAGCCCAGCAGCCGCAGGTCGGGGTTGCACTGGCCCTCGAGCAGGTGGTGCAGCACGCTCAGCAGGATGTACTCGGAGCTGGACTCCACCGCCTCCCGGGACCGGTGCTCCAGCAGCGTGGGGAAGGCTGTCCGGTTGTAGGCGGCGTCACTGCAGGTCCTGAGCTGCAGGTCCACGCACGTGGCTGGGGGCAGGCAGGGGTCACCAGGTCACTCCCCGCCACGATGGCCCATGTGGTTATCGTCAGACACTTCCTAAGGGCCTGCTCCGCCCAAGCAGACCCACCCAGGACCAGGGCCCAGAGGGGTGGGGCACCCACAGCCTGGCAGGGAGAGGACCCGCACAAGGGCTGCTTGGAGGAAACCAGGGCCTGTGGGAGGACCAGAGAAGGCTCCGAGTTCTGCCTGGGCTCAGCTGCTCACTAGTGAGTGAGCCGGGGCTGGCCGTTCTGGGCCTCAGCTTCCATATCTGCAAAATGGGCACAGGAGAGCCAGGCTTGCCGAGGGCTTACCACATTAGGGTGCACGGAAGAGGCCAGCGGAGGCTGGGTTTGGCAGAAGCAGGTGTGAACCCTCCCAAAGACACAGCCCCAAGAAAACAGGTCCCAAATATAGACCCAGCTGGGAGGCCGCGTGTCTCTGGGAAAGCGGCTGATTCCCATTTGGTTAACCTGAGCTCAGGGCCTCGAGAAGGCCAGGCGAAGACAGCTGCGGCTTGGCCAGGCAGGCCTCGGTTCTGCACCTCGCAAGATGTTTTAAGTACAGAGAGAGGGAGGCAGGGTCTTCGCTGTCACTGGGTGTTTTTACACATGATCATTATTGCTATCTTTCCAGCCCAGGAGCAGACATCCTGCCCGGTGTGGCTGGGCTCCCATGGTCCCATCCCCTGAGGCCCTCGTCTGCCACGTGGCCGGCCCTCCAGACCCTGCTGCTGTAGAGCTGTGTGCCTGCAGCCGCTGCCCGCGCACTCCCATCCCCGTCCCCTCTGTCCTCAGCTGGACCTTGCACAGGCAGCCTCTCACGGCACGAGTCACGAGATTCTGCTGCTTCTCCACGTGAAAGTTTAGAAAAGACAGGGTTCCTTCTGCTCAGCATTTCTCCACTCAAAGATTTTATATGTCACTGACTTTTGTACTCGGAAAATATTTTCCTGCTTAAAAAAAAAATCTAGTCCCTACCCTTAGAATATACCAGATGCCCACATCTGGCAGGAGAGACTTGAAGAAGTGTCTGCTTCTGAGCCTTTAGATACAGCAGACCCACAAAATCTTCAAAACCATCCTGTGAAACCCATGTTCCCCTCCTTGTTGATGAAGGACGACATCAGGGCCCAGAGAGGGAGGGGGCTCGCCCAGCCCACTCAGCAGGTGCCGCAGGGCGCTGAGAGCCAGGGACGGCACGGGATAGAGAGCGAGCGCACACTCCAGGGTCAGACTGCAGCCCGTCTGGAGCGCACCTCATGGGGCAGCGAGGGGAGGAATGGAAGGAACGTCTCCGTGGGAGCCCGGGGGCAGGGCCAGGGCTGGGAGCCCTTGCTGCACAGAGGGAAGGGCCTGGCTTTTCCGTTTTGTCTAACCTCTAGCTGTTTAAGAAGGGGTTTGCATTTGGTTGATGGGCCATGTTATCGATCCCACTTCGGAACCAGGCATTCAGCTCTCTAAAATGCTTCGATAGCACGGAGGGTCTGCATCACTCCCACAAAACAGAAGCGCGGGAGGTCCACGCACGTACCGCTGTCTGCAGCTGAGGGCCTGTGGCATCCGCCTGGGAAGAGAGAGGACAGTGCTGTTAGACGCAGACCCCTGCCGTCAGTCATCCTCTAAACTGTGTTCCACAGGTGCTGCTCTTTCCAACAGCAGCCCATCACTTACTGAGCGCTCGCGGGCACCCCGCCCCGGGCCTGCCCACCACAAGCTCTGTCTCATTTGGTCCTCCCAGCAACCCGCTGACGGCCATGTGACTGTCCTCCTCATCTCACGCGGGGGGAGGCCGGGGCTCAGGGAGGTCACAGGACCTGCCTAGGGAAAGGCAGCCAGAGAGTGGGTGGGTTCCACGGAATCTATCGGGTCCCAAAGGCTGGGACCGCCCCCCAGTGTGCTGGCAAACCTGCTGGCCAGGATGAAACGCCCTGCTCTGGAGAGCTGGCCGATGGCCGTGGTGTAAACACTTCCACCGTGGCCACTTTCAAGCTTCCAGCAGTTGAGCAACTAGTGCTCACAAAGTTCCTGAATATTTGACAAGCAGCCCTCGGAGCGTGTGCCAGGGGCTCTGCCCCACCACGGACTCTGAGCCCACGTTATTCCGAGTGCCCCCAGAGTCAGGCAGGCATGGTCCCCTGCCCTCCAGAACACTCTGCAGGCTGGTGCCCCGTTCCCTGAGTTGGGGACCCTCTTCCTGGAGAAGGGGACCAACCCACAAAACTCTCCATGCGAGTGTGGGTTTCCAGGGCCCTCCTCGAGGCCCAGGCACGTGGGCCCACAGTGCAACCCCTGGGAAAGCCAGTAAGGCACCCTCAAGCAATGCCACCCGTCCAGTCCCCACCAGAAGGAGGTCCGTGTGCTCTGTGAGCGCCAAGGGGAAGGAGTGGGTCTGAGAGATGGGAATCGGCGGCTCATTTAGAGCTCAGCTGGCCCTGCAGGAGTCCCAGGAGGGGAGGACAGGCTGGGTAGCAGGAACAGTGGGAAAGAAGAAAAGGGAGAGACGGGGAGGGCCCAGGAGGAAGGTTAGGACCCGAAGGAAGAGGTCAGAGTTCTATTCGGTAACCTCATCCGGAACCCAGGCCTGAGCCACGAGTCTGGGAGGATAGGAGCCATGCATGGGGATTCACCAGAAGACGTGGGGCCGCAAAAGCTTCCTGAGCACATGGCAGCCCCCAGGGGAAGAGACGCAGGAGGGGGCTCTGGTCCTGATGGGCTGGCCAGGCGGCTCCTCCCTCAGGAACCTCCAGACAGGGCAGCCGCAGGCCCTGGCGCCTGTGTGCCAGCTCCCACAGCTCTCGTGAGACAGAGACGTTCACAGCACCCTCTCCCCAGCGGATGCTCGAGCGACAACATGTTTCCACCCTCACGATGGGTGACAAAAGGAGACCCACAGAAACGCCTGGATGATGCGCAACTGGGTGTGTGCACACAGCCTGGGGAAGACGCCGGCTGCCCCCGGATCGCTCTCCCTCCTCGTCCAAACAGCATGGTAAGAGAACACTGTGTTCCCACGGGGACAGCAAGGGGCAGGCACGATGCCCAGGGCCGGAGCTAGACAGCCCTTGGTCCAGCCCGGCCCGTCACAGCAGAGAGCCCTGGAGTCGCTCTTTTCTGCCTCTGTTTCCCCATTCTACACGGGTTCGTTATAGTCACTCGGTGGGAAGGATGTGAAGGTTCTACGAGACAACCCACTTTTCCGTGACCAGCACAGGACCCTGCTCAGGCAGATGTCCCGCGAATAACAAGGTGTGTCCTACGGTCACTGTTTTATGACTCCCCGGAGACAACAAGCCCAGGATTCCAGGCATCCTAACCGGCTGGCACCCCTTGGGCAAAGCAACAAGTGGGAGAATCATTTCCCTAAAGTGTCTGTGTACGGGACAGCCGGCCCTGACACCACAGAGAGGGTGGCAGCGGGCCCGGCCCCGTGCCCTCTGATGCCCCACAGTGTGCGTGGAGACAGGCACAGGCTGGCAGTGAGCGAGCTCGAGGACAGCCAGCGGCCGCCCAAGCAGCATGTGCCACTGCCCCCTTCAGCAGGCGGGCGGGGGGCCTTCTGAGCACTTGACCCCACACCGTCGACGACTCCCAAGCCTTTATAGTCAGAAGTGCTCCCTGTCTTGTGTCCACCGCCCTCCGGGGAATGAGAGAGGAAAAAAGGAAAGAACGAGAACTGGCCTGGGACTCTGCTTGGAACACCGTGCTGTCATCTGCTTTGTGTCGTTAAAGACAACTGGCTAATGTCAAAGAGAACAGAGAAGAGGCTCAAATCCAAGCAGAGCCCGTGTGAGCATCCGTGTCCAACGGTCACCGTGTGGCGCTGGCTCACACTCGGAGCTCACACTCAGCCGACTCGCGATCACAGTCCTGTGAGCTTGGACCGAGGCAGACGCCGACAAAGACAGCCAGCTCAGGAGCCCGAGGCCTCATCAGGTGGACGGTGTCACCTAATGCGCCCGGCTCCCCTCTGTGTGCATGCACCACCCCCGCACCATGCTCTCAGCGTGCGCCTGCTGTGTGCACTGAGCTGAGTGGGGATTCTGAGGACTCGTCCAGACTCTCAGCAGAGAGGCAGTGAGCAGAGCTCCCCCTGACCCTGGAGTGAGAAACCAGGAGCAAGGCAGGTATCCCGCATCCACGCCCCCAAAGCCATCAGATGCCACACGAGTGCCTGGGTTTATGGGTTTGTGTGGATTTGACAAGCGGATGCCCCCTGGTCTCACGTGGCTTCGCCTCCTCATTTACGGATGAGAAGACTATTCTGCTCACTGTTGGTGGAGGAGCCGGCGAGGTACGAGGAGCAGCGGCTGGCCCAGCAAGGACTCAGCAAACAGGGGCTCCGGGTCGCACAGGGAGAAGGAGGGACGGCCACTGTGACCCCACCCCAGACCCCCATGCACCGTATGGTGGACCAGGGTGCGGCAACTGCTGACTGGGCCCCAACTGCTGCCAGAGTGGTCACCAGGAGCAAAACAGAGAGACAGGTGGACCCGCTTCCTGGGGCTCCATCACAAAGTGCCACCTCTCGGCACAACAGACACTGACTCTCCCACAGTTCTGAGGCTGGAAGACGGAAGTCAAGGTGCCAGTATCCGGGGAGGATCCCTCCTGCCTCTCCCAGCTTCCGGGCTCCCAGCAATCCTCGGCTGGGGCCACGTCACCCACTTTCTGCCTCTGTCACATCCTTCTGGTGTGTCTGTGTCCAAATTTCCGTCTTCTTCTAAGGACACCAGTCCCTGGATGCAGGGCCCACCCCGAGCCAGTACGACCTCATCTTAATCTCACTTTGTCTACAGAGGTCTTGTTTCCCAATCAAGTCACCGTCAGGGGCCAGGGGCTGGGACTTCAACACATCCTCTGGGGGACACAATTTAACCCATAACAACAGGCAAGTCCCAGAGTGTGTCTTCAGGGAGCTCAGGGGCCGGAGTGGGGGTAAGTCAAGAGAGGAAGCGGCTATTCCAGCCACACCAGCCAGTGTGGCAGCCACCTGCCACGTGTGGCTACTGAAAGGCAGCGAGTCCAAACTGACAAAGGCTGTAGGTGTGAAAGACTCAGCAAATTTCTGATGGAACTAAAAAAAGAATGTAAAATAGTTCATTCATAATTTTTAGGTTGATGACAAATACTAAAACAATAATTTGGAGATATTGAGTTAAATAAAATGTCTTATTAAAGTTAATCCCACCTGTTTCTTCTTACCTCCTTAGCATGGCTACTAGGAAATGTAAAATGGTCTGTGCGGCCGGCATCTCTGTCGGCCAGCGCTGGTCCCAGGCTGCTCTTTAGCGGGCCACTTGAGACCATTACACCTCTTGACCACGAGGTGTCAGCACATCTTCGACTGAGGGACGGAGACTGGCCTGTGGCTGGCGTCTTAAAGACCAGGATCTGTTGTTGCTCCTGGCCAGGGTCTCCTCTAATAGATGAGAAGCCTGATTGAGGCCAGAGAGGTCAGGCCGTCTGTTCAAGGTCACCCAGCAGAGTAGAGGACTCAGGATTTGAACCCAGACCCACCCGGCCCCTAGGAACGTGAAAGTCACGTGAGACCCCGGGTTCCCTATGAAGACCTGGAGTCCTCCGCCAGACAAGGGACAAGGCAGAGGGGACACAAGGGTCCGGCCTTGCTCTGAGTCTCTGGGACATGTAAGTTGGGGACATGGATATAGTCATTGGCTATAGCAGCCTGGACTCAAACTACCGGGCCTCGCCGACGCCAGTCTGTGGTCTGGAAAGGCACTCAGCTTCCACGGACCACACATGTGAGGAGGGAAGACGGGCCTGGAGGAAGGATTTACACTAGAAACAGTCACTGATGCCACACACAGAGACCCACCCTGCCCATCCCTCCAGGTGAGGAAGGCAGGGCGGCCCGCTTGCCCGAGTCCAGAGGAGGGGGCCGTGTCCTTGACAAGCCGCTGATCCCAGACGTTTCCCGGGGTCTCACCAAAGAAGATCCATCCATGACACTGTGCAAGTGCCACCTGCATCCTGCCTGCGCACCCACACACACGTGCACGCACACACACGAGTACACACGCGCACACACGCCCTGCCCGCCTGGGCCTTTCTGCAGAAAGGGGGAGTAGAGTGGGAGGGAGGGCCAGAGTGGGACAGAAAATCCAGGCTGAGAGAAGAAAAGGGGAAGACCAACGTGGGCACAGCTGAGAGGGGCATTTTGCTCCTGGCACATCCACTTGGTCAACGCCAGCAAGTTCTCAGGTGTCCACCAACCCTGGCACTGGAGAGATTCTGAATCTGGCACGCCCAGACCCCTGTGCCCAAGGGGACCCCCGCCCTCCAGGGGCACAGCTGTCTGCTTCTGCTGAGGACCCTGGGGACAATCTACTGGACGCACCACCTTTAAACAGGAAGGGAAACTGAGGCCCACTCCAGGACAGGAGGTGTGACCAGGACCGGAGCCCAGGACTCCAGGATCCTGGCCTTCTGACACCCTGACACCCCATACTTAAGTGAGATCACACAGGCAGGTGCACGCCCCCCAAGGTCCCTGGGTCCCCCTCACCCAGCCCCACCCCAGAGCCCTCCAGGAGCACCCACTCCCTACCCCAGGGCACCACTTCCTCTCCCAGGGGATGCACCCCCTCCCAGGCCCTCTGCGCCCACTTCCGGAGACATTGTCGTCCACACCACAGACCCAGTTGGGAGGGAGGGGTCAAGAGTGTGGCAGCCCAGAGACTACCCCCTGCCTGGAAGGACCGGGGACCTTGGACTGCCTGTCACCCTACAAAGTCCTGGCACCTGCTCCCTCCGATCCCACCTGCAGGGTGTCCCCACTAGGAAGGTGCCCCCGCCCACTGTGCCCTGACCCGAGAAGGACCCCTGGGCTTGACACAGTGTCCCTGCACTGCCCCCACGCTGACCAAGCGCTGCGCCCTGGGGTCCCAGCCTCCATGCGCTCAGAGAGCCCAGTGCCCCATCCTTGGCAGACCACGAGGTCCAAGGTCACAGGGCGCCCACTTGGGACCGTTCTCTCGGAGCCGTGGGTCACGCAGGGGAAAGTTCCCCGGTTCCCTCCCGGGCGCCGCGGTCCCCCCCAGGACGGGGGTCGGGCCTTACCGGCGGCGTCCCAGGCGGACTCGCACCCGGGCCGGGCGGCGGCGGCGGCCAGGACGGCGAGGAGCAGCAGCGGCGGCGGGGGCGGCATGGTGGGCGGCCGGCGCGGCGGGCGGGCGGGCGCAGTGATGTGGCACTCAGGCCGGGGCGCAGCCGCTCGGCGCCCGCCCCCCGCGAGCGCGGAGTCGGGTTACAGCGCAGCCCAGAAACTGCGCGGGGATGCGGGCGGGCGGGCCAGATCAGCGCGCAGCCCGCTTCCGCCGGCCCAGTGCCCCGCCCCAGGGCGCGCCCCCCTCCGTGCTCAGTTTCTCCACTCCCACTTGAGCCGACTGGAGAGGTGACCGCCAGATCGCCTGCTGATCCTGCCTAAAACTCCTGATTCCCGCACAGGGCTGGGCCGAGGAGGGGTCCCGGCTCCTGCGCTGACCCCGGCTGGCTGTGAGCCAGTCAAGTAATCCTGCTCTGGACCTCGGTCCCACGAGGGGAGTGAGGGAGCATCCCCACCTCCCTGCTCTGTCCCGGGATGTGGACGCACCAGAAGGCTCTGTGGGGAAGTCTCGGCCAGGGCAGGAGGCTCCTCCTGGCCTTGGGCAACTCCCGCCCTGAGCGGGGTCTCCATCTGCTCCCTGGAGAAGCCCCTGCCTGGTTTGCTCCCAGCAGGGCCCAGCAAGGAGCCTGGCACCAAGGGTCGTCAGTGAAATGTGGCAGGCCATTAAATAGACAGTATGTGGTCCAGGTGGTGACACAAAAGGTCACTGGGAGGGTCTCTCTTCCGTTTCCCCCTCCCCCACAGATGAGAGGGCAAAGGCAATGTGGAGGGATCCAGGAGAGCAGGGTGAAGACACCCCCACCTCCCCGGTAACCTGTCTGCACCTGGGGAGTGGGAGGGCCCCTTGCCCCTCGCCTCCCCTCCCCCAAGCCCGTGCCTGCATCACCTGGAGCCATTCGGGCAGGAGGCCCAAGGGACCTGGAAAGAAGGAGGCCCAGGATCCTCGGCCTCAAGGTGAGGGAAAGGTGGACCCCGGAGCGCTCAGCTCACTGTCTGCCCAGAGCCCCTCTCCTCCAAGGGTCAGGACAGCTTTGGGGGTCAGCCAATGCCACTGAAGCCCCCCTCCCTGGAGCTGGACAGGCACTGACTCTGCCATCCAGATGTGCACACATCTGCCTGACGGCCACTCCTCACAGCCGCCAGCTGCGGTCCAGCCAGTGCGTACATTGCTGTGCTGCTGCCCTGAGCCGGGGGGCAGCGCCAGCCGGACACCAGAGTCCACAGCCCAGCAGTGTCTCCTGGGCCGGGTCCCTCCCCTGCAGGCCGTTGGCCCATCTGTAGGAGCCTTGTGCCTTCCTGGGCTTCTTTGACCAGCTGTCCTGGGTGGCAGAGAGCCAGATGCCACTCAGCCCTAAGACTCTGGACAAGCTGCTTAACCCAGAGGCTGGAGTGACAGTGACAGTACCTACGGCTACGGCGGCGGCGTATCGGAGGGGAATGGCTTCCATCCACCCCCGGCTCCGAGAAGGAGCCGCTTACCCCGCCTCATCGGCTTCAGCGCCCATTTAAGCACCTCCGGAGTCCAGGGCGTCTGATGCTCCACGCTGCCCTCTGTCCACCTGGGCTGCAGCCTCGGCCTTCCAGAAGCCCCTGGGCCTGCTCCAGCCAGTGTCCTGGAGAACTTGCCTCTGACTTCCCCTCTGCAGTTTCCAGCCCATGCTGCAGGGGGTGAGTGTAGACCCCACAGTCCCCGAGTGCGGGCTGGTGGCACACCTTCTCAGAAGTTCATTTCTTCGTCCCAGGTGAGTCTCCTCATTGTCCCCTCCTGTGGCAGGTTGAGTCCTCACGGCCCCTGAGCCTGCAGCCCTTAGGTGTCCAGCTTTACACAGGCATCTCCTGTTACAGCTCTCTTTTCGGGTTTGTTTTTCTTTCTTGAGTGGTACGTAAAACGATGATACAGCTTTAAAACAGTGGCATTTTAGATTTGATGAAAAAGGGTCAGTGTAACTAATTCTAAAAATACACGCACCCCCATGTTCATTGCAGCATTATTCACAATAGCCAAGACTTGGACACAACCTAAGTGTCCGTGGATGGATGAATGGATAGAGATGTGGTATATATACCCAATGGAATACTACTCAGCCATAAAAAAGGATGAAATCTTGCCATTTACGATAACATGGGTGGAACTTGAGGACATTATGCTAATGAAATAAGTCAGATGGAGAAAGCCAAATACTGTCTGATTTCACTCATATGTGGAAGATAAACAAACAAACACATAGATATGGAGAACAGAGTGGAAGGGGTGGGGAGGTGAAGGGTAAAGGGCACGTGTGTATGGTGATGGACGGTAATTAGACTATTGGGGTGAACACGATATAGTCTACTCAGAAGCTGAAATTGAATGATGTACACCTGAAATTTATATAATGTTATAAATCAGTGTTTCCTCAATTGAAAAAAATTTTTTAAAAAGGTCAATGTTAGCTTCTGTTATTTTTAAAGACCCAGTGAGAAGAATTTGGTAATCTCTCTGGGATCAACTTGTTTCCTCCCCAGTCAAGTTGGAAAGAACAGCCTCTCACCCATGGCTCTTTAACCAGGAGAACCCGACCCACCAAGCAGTTCGTCAGGACAGGTCGCGGGTAGGGTTAGCCTTCCTAAGCGCCGAGGTGTGCAGGTCCCCCATCCCCCAAATCCTGGCCCCAAGCAGCCAGCCCACTGCATAATGGGCCAAGGCAGGCTGGGCAGCACTCGGCCAGGTGAGCCAGCAGATGCACCTGGATCCTGAAGCTGCAAGAACCTGGATGCCCCGCGCCAGGTGCACAAGCCTAGGGTGGCTGCTTACAGAACAAGCTGGCAGTCATGGGGAGAGCACAGACTCTGCCATACCATCCTGGCCACGTCACCAGTCAGTGGACCCTCAGCCAGGGACCAACCTCAGCGAGGGGCTCGAGATGGTGGGCTGGGGGTGGCACAGCAGCCAGGACCCCAGAGGTGGCTGGGAGTCCAGTCCCCAGCAGGGAGCTGACTCCCTGTACACCCCTCCTTCGGTGCCTGGCTGAAGCATCAAACCTTCTGGGAGCTCCTCACGTCCCCCACTCTGTCGGGAGTCCCCTCTCCACGCTTCCTCTAGAACAGCACTCAACTCACTGAGCTCACCGTGTTTCCTTCGCCCAGGAGGGCTCTCCAACCACAGGTTCCGTGCCGCCTGCCGGGCACTGGAGAGACGTTCTCACCACACGCAGCCCTTGCCTGGAGCTGCCAACAAGAAGCCAGCAGCCACCTGCTGTGCAGCAGGGAGTGCTTCCTGCCCCGTGGGGTCTCCCGGCCCCCTGAGAGTCAGGTGGGCGTTAAGGACCATCCCCAGAAGAGCTTGCACTGTGCCAGGTGCCACCGGCTCATGCACCGGGACAACATGCGGTTTGCAGGAGCACTGAGGCCCCTCCTCCCCCCGCACACGCGGTACAGGGTCTACTCAGGGTCATCTGGGAAGCCCGACAGGGGATCCGCTTTCCTGGGAATCAAGCCGTTGGCTTCAGGCTGATGCAAAGGCCACATTTTTTCCCTTTTGCAGAGAAATGAGAGACGCTTTGACTAAAATGTTTATTTGTTCACAAACTTCTTGGGACGTGACACCATTTTGCAATGTGTTTAAGTGCACATGACAAGCATCCTTCAAATTAAAAAACGACCACAAGCCCAAGGCAAAAAACAGCACAGTGAGTCAGCTGCATCAGCTGATGGAGAGAATGTTCTAGAAGGCCCAGCATAGATGCCACTAATGGCACTCCCCTGGGAAGTGCCTATGCCTGAGAGGTCTTCTAGAAAATTCTGTGGGGGCTTCGGGGAAGGCAAAATAAGAGAGGAACTGTCACGACCTCTAATGAATGTTGCCTCTTTCCAGCCATGACGTTTTCCGGAGGACAGGGTACACATATTTCCTCGAATGGATTTAAGGCTGTAAGAGCGGCTTTTCCTGTGGCGAGGCTGTGGTAACACGAGGGCCAGCCCAGCTGGCTGGCACACTTCCACCATCCAGGAGAGGTTCCCAGGCTGAAGGAGAGTGCTGCCCGCAGGGTCTCGGCCTGGCTCTGGAGTTACAGACACAGAGCAGAGCTCTTCTTTGCCACCCCTGCCGGGGTGCGGGGGGCACGGGGCCTCTGGGTCCAGGTGCCTCTTGCAAAGCAGCACCTCTCACATCTGCAGCCCACGGCCAAGGGCTGGACTGAGGGCTTTTGTTGTACTGCCTGGGTGGGTTTTTTTTTTAACTGCTTCCTGACCACATATCTGTAGTTATTATTCCTAAAAATAGTTTGGGTTTTTTTGAATTGCATCTTATAATTTACCAGCACTTAAATATATCCTGCTGAGAAGAGATGTCAGAGAATTAGCCAAACGCAGCCCAACAACACCCAGTTAGTGGGAACAGAATTTGTCACACTGGCTCCACCAGGCTATGAACTGTCACTAATGCCTTGATGGCCAAAAGGAGCTGACTGCTGTGTGCGTGTCTGGAAGGAAAGAACTCGGGACCCGCCTCACCCTGGACCTTGGGTGGGGGCCAGTGCTGCGGGCTCTGCAGGACCCCATGGGCGAGGCCGTATCAGCGAGTCCATCCTACCACGTGGTGGGGCCCCAATCATGCAGCCCACTCCTAGTTCTGAGGGGACGGCCCAGGGCCTGGAGAGGGAAGAGAGCAATGATGAACAGGATTGAGGAGGGCCCCGTGTCCGTGCACTCATTCACTCACTCACTCCTTCTCCTGGGCTTGCTTATCTGCTGAGCACCATTCTCTTCCTGGAATGGAAATATGACAGACGTGCACACGATTCCCAGACATTGTCCCTTGGGTCCATTTGGCAACAAGGACGGTGGGTGGCCTCATCTGGGAGTGGCCCCACTGACCACTAGACTGAAAACGATGCTGCCACTCAAGGGAAGCCCCCTCATTGGCTCCCCCAGGGCGGAGCAGAGGGGCTGCATTAGGGGAGGGAGCCCCCACCCTCCTGGCCGCTGTCCCCCTGCAGACCTGAGCTCTGCCCACTGCCATGACTCTCTTCACTGTCTCAGGATGGTGATCAAGAGACCCACTGGTGGCCTTGGGAGAAGGGGACAGGGTCCACATGCTTCCACATCCTCACCAGAAAAAGCTCTGAGCACACAGACATTCGTCACGTCTTCCCCATCAGGATTCTGGTCCCTCCTAGTAAACCAGACAGGATGCAGGCCACCAGCAAGCCCAGCCCACGTACTTCACGACAAGCAGAAGTGGAGCCGACGGCGAGGTTTCTCAGAAACGGGCACTTCCCCGGGCACCCCCGTGCCTGCCGGTCTGGGGCGCCCTGCCCTGACTACCGACTGTCAGACGTGAGGTCCGGGAGCCCCAAACCAGATTCGCCATAGACTTTACCTCCAAACCCAGATGATGCTGAGAGCGAATGGGGCCAATACTAATTACTAGGCTGGAATGACAGTCGTTAACCTGGGCCACCCCACAGACCCTAAGTAAGCTAGTCACGTTACACATACAACACGGGTCACTTATCAGAGACCCACTGTGACCCGGGCACTGCACATTGTGCCTTCCTAACACCATTTTGAAGCATCATAATAATCCCATGAAGGAGGTGGGGAAACTGAGGCTCAGAGAGAGAAAGCCATTGTCCTAGGGACACCCAGCAACCACGTTGGGTTCGGCCGGAGCTGAAACCATCCACAGCCTGTGCCATCTCCTCCGCCCACAACTGCCACTCCGCACAGCCCTGCCCAAAGCCAAGCTGCCATCTGGGGCCCCAGGGGCATTTCTGTGGCAGGACCAGTGCCCCATCCACTGGGCTCCAACGAGGCCCAGCCGGCCCTCAGTGTGTCTGCTGCAGGCAGAAGTCCAAGAGCTGCCGTGGGCGGACGCTGGCTGTGGGGGGGTCTCCCCAGCAGCCAGTTGGCCGTGCTGGCCGGGACCCGGTGGAACTGCTGGCGGGCAGGGAGTGCAGGATGGGCCGGCCCCGCCTCACCGGAGCTCAGGCCTCCCAGGGAGCATTGACAGTGACAGTGGGGCACGAACTCCCCCAGCCTGTGGGGAGTTGAGCAGGCAGTTCAGTTCAGACTCCGTGACCACACTCAGCACACACACCCCCAGCTCTGGAGGGTCGGAAGGTTCTAGTTCTAAAACCACAGACAAGTTCAAATGGGGGCCCTGACACCCACCAGCCAAGCGGCTCTGTGCCAGCTCTGAGCCCGGGCACGTGCCTCCGGTGAGGGGCCCCGAGGGCACGTCTGGGAGCAGCACAGGTGGGTTCGCATTCGGAGAGCTGTCTGGCAGGATCCTCCCGTGTCATACGCAGGAACCGAATCAGAACCTCCCAGCCCCGGGTGTGGATGAGGTTCTGACGTGGCTGGCGGTTTAACCCGCAAGAATCCATGTGTCCCCCACTGTGTGTTCCTCTCAAGGGTCTCTCGCCCTTTGGAAGGTGGTGCCCTTATTCCAGTTATTTGCAATTCCTACAAAGGCTTTGGAACCGGGATCTCCCGGAAACTGTCTTCAGAACTGGGAATCATTCTTAGATTCTTCTGTGGATAGCTCGAAGGTGAATTTAACCTGGTTAGAAATAGCCCGGTCACCTTGAGCCAGTGGCGTGGGTGAAGAAGGTAAAAGGGCCAGGGGCACCATGATTTTTCCACTCTGGTTCTTGGTTTTCGCCCTTGGGTTTTATTTCTTCAGTCGTGGTGTGAGGCAGGCAGACCCGGAGAGCCAGGACTCTGCAGTCCATGGGGAGCAGCCCAGGTGGACACGGGACAGGGCGCTGCTCCCAAACCCAGCCCCTCGATGTCCTCCCTCCCTGAAGACACCTGCCTGCTCTCGTTGACCTGCGTCTCCTGCATCAGGACCAAGAGCCCATCTCGGTGGGGTTCACTGGGAACCGGGCACAGAGCCGGGCCCCAGGAGGCACTCGGCCGATGGTGAGCGAATGAGTGAACAATGCATCACAGCTCCAGCCTCATGACCACCAGAGCAGCTCATTCTGTCCACGTTTTCCACTCAGGGCTCAGGGAAGGGAGCCACAGAGAAGAGAGTGGGAGCTGCCATGTCTTGGAGCTGTCACGGTGGAAACTAGGCTGCACACACAGGCACCGCGGCTGTGGTCTGGGTTCTTCCTCCTGCACACATGTGTGCACTCATACAGACATGCACACTCACACACACACTTGGGCCCTTGCACACATACATGAAAATAAAATCAGATCTAGCCACCAATATAAAATCGTGGCTGAGTAAGCCAGGCTCCCTCATTATTCATTTACCTTTTCAGATGCAAATGCTCGAGCTGGGACCTCATGCAGGAGCTCTGGGGACTCCAGCACCTACCACACACACACGTGTACACACACTCACGTGTGCATGCATGCATGCTCACACAGTCACATGTGTACGTGTAAGCACATGCATGTGAGTACTTACACATCCACACATGTACACATGAGCGCACAGACACACATGCACACACATACACCTGCATACACGGGCATGATACCCAGATCAGATGAACGGCTGGCTCACAGGAGAATGCCCGGTTCCCTCTGTCCACGGTTGCCTCCATGCACTTCCCCAAGAATGTGCGGCCTCTGCCAGCTTCCATGTGAGGAAGCACAGGGCCTGTGACCCACGAGAAACCCACTCTGTGTCCCTGAGCCGGATGGGATCAGTGGCCCAAAGCCACATGACTCACGTCCTGAGCACTGATCCCGAAGAGCTCAGAGGGACCTGACGGGGAGGAGGGAGCCACTCCCCTAGGCCCGGAAGCCCCAGGAGCCCCTACCCCTGGCTCGTGGGAACATATGTCCCCTCCCAACAACACCTGACAAGCCAGACCTGAGGACACAGCCAGCTAGCCAGAACAGACCAGCTGACCTCGCAGGGCATCCTAGAGCCCCAGGGGGACCTTGTATGAACAAAGGCAAGAGCCTGGCGCCATGCCCCGTGCCTGCGCTCTCCCTTGGGCCAGTGGCTTGGGCCATGGCTGACCCAGCCCCGTGAGGTTGAGGACCATCAGCTCCTCCCAGGACCCACTTCTGTCAGGGTGTCCTTCTGCTGCAGCTCAAGACAGGGGGAGCAGGGACCACTCAGGGTCCTGGCCATGGATGAGAATTCCAGGAACCCTGTAGGCAGGAACACAGACCCACCCTGCCCTACTCACAGTTTGTGACAGTGGTACCCAGTGGGCCCTTTACACGAGGTCTCCCTCATTCTCCTGTGAGCGCCAGGCCAGGGTCTTCAGAGAAAGGGATGGGAAGAGGAGCAAAGAGACCACTCGCTCAGCTGTGACAGTCCTGAGGCTCCAGCCTGGGCCTCCACCCAGATCCTGGAATCCACGCCCAGCGGGTGCTGAGTGTGAGGCCTGGGTGGGTCCCAGCCTCCTGAGTGATTTTGAAAGCTTGCCAGGATTGGAACGAGGCAGGTGCTAGCTCAGACAGACCCACACCTGCCTGCGCCCCAGCCTCCGTCTCCCTGGACGGGGGCAGTCTCCTCATATATAGCAAGGGAGGTGGGCCTGGTGATTCCTCTGTCCCAGAGCCCTTGACAAGAGCAGGGGAGAGGCCCCAGCTGCCTCAGGCGTAAGGGGGGAACCCTGTGGATGTCAACGTCCCTCCAGGTCATCAGCTGGGAGGCCGCAGAGACCCGCCCAGCTGAGGTCGAGCTCACGCCCCAGCGGCTCCAAGGACAGGGGCCCGACAGCCAGGACCCACCTGGTCACGGCGTATGGGGCAAAGCAGACAATGAAGGACCCGATGAAGATGCTGGTCTTCCTGGCAGCCTGCTGGGGATGCCACTTCTGCTCCGTGGGTCAGTGCTGCCACTGCTGCGGGGAGAGAGGACAGGACAGCAGCCAGGGTGCCCGTGGGCAGGGCGGAGCCACAGCCCAGAGCCGACAGCCAGACCTGGCAGGTGCACAGCAGATGCCCAGGCTGGAGAGCCGGAGGGAAACAGAGAGCCAGGACAAGAGAGAAAGAACAACAGAAAGAGGGTTTCTTCTGTAAAGGTGAAATAAAGGCAGTGTGGAGGGCAGGAAGCAGGGGACCACTCTCTCCCCATTCCGTCTCTAAGACCCCACCACGGCTCTTCCTTCCCCTCTGTGCAGAGGGAACTAAGTCAGACCCACTGAAGGAGGAGTACGCTGGATCCTCGGGCAGGGAGAAGCTACCTGGGCCGGCTGTCTCGGGGCAGGAGAGTTGTGGGGAGCTCTGGGCACAGGTTGGGGAGGGACAACGTGGGCAACGACACCAGCTGGAGATGCAGTGGGCAAAGGCACGCCAGGCTGTGAGCAGACGGAACCAGGCAGGCCCTCCAAGACCTGAGACCCCAGGCCAGCCGAAACGCTCTGCCTACTGTGGGCACATATTCCACACACAAATACAGATGCTGAAAAGCAGTTGGCCCTTCAGGTGTGCAGACTCGCAGAGCGCACAAACAAGACAATGTGGAAACCCGTGGGCATGTGCACGGAAAGACCCACAAGCGTGTGAACACCTGGGGCAGGTGACAGGGACCGCAGGCTCCTGTGGGCCAACTGCCGAGCAGGGTGGCAGGAGCTCCAGTGAGGCCCTCAGGGCTGGTCCCGGCGTATGGGCCGGCTACCCGGGATGCAGGTCTGCCATCAGCTCCAGGGCCTGCATGGTGACAACGTTGATGCGCCATCAGTGGCTGCGCGTCGCCCGCAGCACCTCCAGCGCGGTGAGGCTGAGCGCAGCGGGGAAGGCGGGAAGCTCGGGCGCTCGGGCTCGTAGGGCGGCGCAGCGAGCAGGACGCGCAAGCGCCGCTGTAGCCGAGCCACCAGCAGGCGAGCGCAGTGAACGCAAAGGCCAACGACTGTCCCCACGCGTAGGCCGGCAGCAGGCGGGCGTGGCGCGGTCGAAGTCGCCGGACGTGCGCAGCCGGAAACCCACCGCCAGCCACGGGTATGCGCTTAGTGTCGCTACGCTTAGCGCCGCGTTGGACTCCAGGAAGGTGTCCAGGAAGCCGATGGCCTGGCACGGGCCTGACGCCACCTAGCACGCCGAGCAGCGTGAAGGGCACTTCGAGCGCAGCCAGCAGCAGTTGGCCCAGCGACAGGTTCACCTGGAAGAAGCCCGAGGTGCGCGCGCGCGGTTCAACTCTAGAGGCGCAGAGGAGCAGCCCCTGCGCGTAGGACAGCGGCGACGCGGCCAGCACCAGCGCCGGCAGCCCAGCACCAGCGCCGGCAGCCCCGCCAGCAGCGCCTCTCCCGGGCCCCGGGCGCTAGCGGCTCGCCAGGCGCTCGCGGGCCCGCGGCAGCGGGGGCCGCGCTCGGGGCTCACTCAACTCCCGGCGCGCGCGGGGGAAGCTCCGGGGGGAGCAGGCCCGCGGCGGAGTCCCCACGGTGCAGAGGCGGCGGGCAGGGTCCGGAACGGCACGCGGGGAGCGGCGGCACGCACGGGGTCCCGGGTCCCCGGCCGAGCGCGCTGCGCTGCGGAGCGGGAGCGGCTCGGGGAGGACGGAGCGCGGGCGCCGCCGCACTTGTCGCCGCCCGTGGCGCTGTCCAGGGTGCTGAACGCGCTCGCCGTCCCCGCGCCGGGCGCACAGCTGTCCTGTGGCGACGTCCCGCGACTGAACTGGGCGGCAGGGCGAGGGGCGTGGGGTTACGGAGGTCTCTTTGCTGTCGCCTTGTCTTTCCTTCTCTCCTCACGGAGTGGCTGGAGGGAGCTCCGCACCCTCTGCTCCGGACCAGGGGAGTCCTTGCAACGGTCACACCTTCTCAGAAGCTCCGGGGGTGACTCGTGCACAGTTGAGGTGCTAGCCACCCCGGCCGCTCCTCCTCCATGCATCGCCCCTCACCGCGCACCTCACCCTGCCCTGCGCTCTACCAAACCGCTGAGGGACGCGGCAGTTTGTGGGGGCCAGAGAGTGGGGAGCTGTGCCGGCCGCAGAGGGAGCGACAAGGAGGGAGTTAAAGGGCCAAAGCATGCGCAGCCTGGGTCATGCTCCCCTCCCCAACCCCCAGCTCAGGGCCAGGAACTAGACCCACACTTGTTGAACCAAGAAGGGCGGCAGGAAGCAGAAAGGGGTTGGAGGAGGAATAAGGGAAGGCTGGAGATGAGGAGGTAAAGGTAAAGAGGAGAGGAGGAAGTGGACGGACAGAGGGGCAGGGACAGAAAAGCAGAGAGGGGGGAAAGAAAGCAGGAGAACTGGGGAGGAGCAGCTCCCAGTGGGGTCCAATATGGACACACCTTTGAAGCTGGAGCTCTGCCCTTCCACATGGCTCTTGGTGCTTTGGGGAAGGGGGCTCTGTCACTCTCCACACTTCCACTACCCCTCTTGGCTCCTGAACCTAGTCATCCTGTAGGAATCTTCCAGTCCCTTCAATGGCCAGTTGGCAGGACAAGGAGAAGGGAAGGCTTGGAAGCTACTGGCTCCAGGAAGCTTGCTTGGCATCTTCTCTGCAGCAGCAGCCAGATGTGATAGGAGCCAGAGGCAGACCCTCGCCCCAGCTTCCCCCCACCCCACCCTCACCAGGAGGCTCTGCCAGCCTACCCCTTTCTGAAGAAGAAAGTGTGGCTGGTGGGGAGGGGCTCACCCTCGTGGGGGTCTCCCTGGTGCCAGCACTGTGAGGACTGCAGAGAAGGCAGGGGGCTGGAGGAAGCAATAGGATGGGCAATCTGCACTGGCCACCTCACCCCAGCCACATGGCCTCGAGCAAGTCACTCAACCTCCTGGCCTTCTTTACTCACCCGTAAGACAGGGATATTAACAGCTGGCAATGGCACCTGCCTCGTGTGGCTGCTGTTAGCCAGTCGGTGTTACATAAAGGCAAGCCCCGCACTCACCGGCAAGGATTTACGGGGCGCCCACCCTGTGTAAGGGACGGTGACAGTCACACCCTAGACTGTGGAGATGAAATAAGGCTGGGTTCCCGCACTTGGATGAGCAGAGAGAAGATGCGGACAAAATAAGATCTGATCAGCATGGCCACTCTGACCTCCTCTGAGAAACAGTGCTCTTGCGTCTGAGACGAGCGAGCTGTGTCAGTCACACGGGGTGGAGGCTCTGTCGTGCGTGAACCGATTGATTCCCGCGAACGTGCTCTGAGAGCTTGGTGTGTGCAACTTGGGAGGGGAAAATGGGCGAAGGACGAGGGTTAACTGAGTTTATTGAATTTTACTTAATTTTAAGTGTATTTTATTATTAAGCTCATTTAATTTTACTTTATTTAAATCTCACCATGGCCCCGGGAGATGGGCACTCCTGCTCCAGTTTTCAGGCGAGGGAGCAATTCAGAGCGGTTAGCTTGGATAAGCTGCAGAAGCACCGTCCAGACTCCCACAGCGCAGAAACAGCAGTCGGCGGGGGCTCCGGGGAGCGTGACCCTCCCGGGACAGACCCCGACAGGCTTAGGAGGGACGCACAGAGACGGCAGGCCAGGCTGAGGCGACAACAGAGATGAAGCCGGAGTGTGGGCGTGTGGGGAGTCCAAGGTGTGGCTGAACGTGTGAGAGTGTGAGTGTGTGTGCATGATCGCAGGGCAAAAGGAGCCAGCAGGAGCGGCTGAGACCAGATTCTGCTGGGCTTTGAAGGGCTCTGAGGAATTTTTTAGGCAACGCAGAACCATGAAATCTTGCTGTGGGGGGACCTTCGGAGCCCGCGCTGAGCTCTGTGATGCGCATCTCAGCAAGAACGGGCAAGATGGCCCAGTGAGGGGCAGGCCCTTACATTTTAGAGGATTTTTTTAAAGTCATGCTGAAAATATTTAACATTTTAATCAATTTTTTTCTAAGCCTGGAAGGTGAATGGATTAGACCCTGCATGGCACCTTGCAGGGGGTTTAAGTGTCCATCGGGAACGAGATCTGAGGTGAGAAGATTAAATGATCTTCTACTGATAAGACCACAGGGCTCGGAACCACCACCGGCAGCCCAGCCCGGGGAGTGGGGGCAGCCCGGCTGCTGAGATCTGAGACGGGAAGCACACGGGGCTTTGGGGGGCAGCAGACAGAATGCATACAGGTCTATCAAGATGCCCCCCACCGCCCGGCAAGCTGCCTTCCAGGCGGGCACCCCAAAGAAACATTCAGAAATGTCAGCAAAAATGTTTGCCCGCACACACGCAGAAAAGGGAGGTGGGGAAGGCTGAAAGAAAGAGAAATGGGCCAAACACCCAGCAAGAGGAAGACGGCAAATACATTACTGTGTTCCCACAGCACGGCACCACGTGGCCCTCAAAAGGTAGGCGCGTCAGAGACAGCACCCGCTGCGCGCTGTGGCGAGACCTGGACACGCCCTGTGGTCCCAACTGCCAGCAGCGCCTGCGGGCGGGGCGCCGTGGGCCAGCCCTTCAGGGCACCGCGCGTTGGTAGAATTATGAGTGTTTCTGGGGCTTTCGTTTCTTTATTTGTTCCTGTAACTTCCACATTTTCTGTAAAAGTATGAACTGCTTTGAAAATCTGGAGATAATTCGGAGAGATCCGGTTCAAGACCTCCGTCAAAACTCCGAGCAGCCCTGTGCCCTCCAGACCCCAAGGTCTGCCCAGCACGACCGGCTTGTGTTTCCCAGCTTTGGAGCACCTTAGTTTTGTAAACTGCTGGTAGAAATTCTCTTCCTGGGAGGAGGAGGTAGAGTGGGGCAGAGAGAGAAAGAGAGAGGGAGTGGATTTCCTTAAAACTGCAGAAGGTAGAAAAGTGCTAACATTGGCAGTGTTGTCTGCACCGCTCAGTCATCACGCTCGTTCCATCAACAACATGTCCAGTTAACTCCTCAGTGGGGCGTGGAAGTGATCCTGAGCACAGGGAGCCGGCACCTGCGAATGCCGGCATGAGTCTCGTCCGTCCCCTGCCTCCTGGAGGTCACAGGACGGAGAAGAGATAGGGAGAAGCCAGAACCTGGACACGACCGCCCTGGTAGCGTCAGGGCAGGACCTGGGGCCACAACATGGTTTGAGGGAAGAGGCCGGCACTGAGTCAGACAGACCCGGATTAGCATCCTGACCCACCCCTGAGGAGCACTCTGATCCTCAGCCTCAGTCACCTCGTCTGTGAAAGGGCTACAGCACCCTCACAGAGCGGCTGAGTCAGTTTCAGCAAAGCTGCGACGTGGAAGGCCTGGCCCCTGATGGTCACTCCACGAACAGTCACGCCTCCGGGGTTGGAGCTGCTTTCCGTCCTTCTCCGGCAGAGCCCACTCCGTGTCTGATGAATCACCGAGTCCCTTCCTGTGGGGGACACCAGTCCAGGATGGGACCATCCTCTCCACGGGCATCTGTCTGCTCCCAGCACATCTGGACCCGTGGCCACATGACAGATGCACAACGGAGATGGGAAACGTGTGCCGTGCCAGGCGGTGAGCCGGTCCCAGAAGTCTGATGTTCCCAAACCCCATGCATCGTGGTTCCTTTGTCAGAAAACAGATCCCTTGCTTCTGGTCCATGAAAATAGATGCAGTGAGGGGGAGTGGAGCAGAGATGGGGTGGCGACTCCCCTCTTTCTCCGCACCCCTCTGGGCTGTGCTCACTGTGATTTAACAAACAGCCGTCATTCATTTGGGTCAGGGGCTTAGCCGTTTAGGGTCTCAGGCCGTCCGGGCTTCTCTAACAGAACACCACAGATGGGGCCGCTTAAGAAAGCAGACACTTCTCACAGTTCCGGAGGCAGGAAGATGAGGCTGCTGGGGGTCGCCGACTTCTCTCTGTGTCCTCGCCCAGCGGGAGGGGCGAGGGGACTCTGCGGGATCTCTGTCATTAGAGCACTGATCCCACCACTGGGCCCACCGCTGTGCCCTCAACTCCTCCGGAAGGGCCCTCCTCCTGACGCCATCACTGGAGGCTGGGATTTCAACACACGAATTTGGGGCATGAAACATTCAGACCACAGCACAGGGACTCCTGCCTTATTTCCCTCAAGCTCACTGTGAAGAAGACGTTGCAGACGCAGCGAAGAGGAGGGAAGGGATGAGCGAGGCTTCCAGGGAGTCCTCAACCTCAGACCCATCTCCGTGGAAATAAAATGTTCAATAAATACTCTATTTGTTTGTTCATCCATTCGGGACAGATCTGACGCAGGTCTGAGGACACAGGTGGGGTTAAACCAGGGCCCATCCTCCAAGAACTCGCAAGTCAGTTCCAAGTGGGCCTCGCAACCCTGGAAATGCCTTTGCTGGTGGCAGGTGTTCCCCCGGCGTGTGCCGTGCCGCCGCGGTGCCCTCGATGGAACGTTTCCCCGTGCCAGGGGATCTGGAGCTCCGGCCCCTGCACACCCTCTGGTGATGAGGGCAACAGCCAGCGCTCGCCGGAGTTCCCTCCACACATCACCTGCCCATCTTCCGGGCACGCCACGAGGTGCGGATCCCACTGCCCAGGCTCCCACTGGTCACCCTGTTCAGCCACAGCTTACCCAAGGTGACCAGGTGAAGGTGCGACAGAAATGATGTTAAAAATCTCTGAGTGTATGGGGCGTATCAACTACTTAACCCCATCTGATGCGGGTCACAAACAACAGATGAGTTTTATTCTCTTCTTCTGCCCCTGGAGAAATTTGGCCCCAGAGAGACCCGGGGACCGGCCTGAGGCCACACAGCTGCGGGGGGCCCAAGACCTGGACGCCACCCTCCACCCCCAGTGAGAACACAAACAGTCAGGAGGCGGGTGAGCGGGCTCTGCCACACCTCCACGCCGATGGCCAATGTCCGGGAATTCTGTTTGCTGACTTGTACAAAGTCACCTCTCCTGGAGGGAACGCAAGTTCCCTGTCACCTTGCACGTCACGGAACCCACTCGTTGTTTCTGTTGCAGCCGCTGGTGAGCATCACCCCCGTTTCTGACATCCTCTGCCCGACAGGTCCCGGGAACAGTCACACAGGCAGGAGCCCCGGCAGCCTGGCCTCGATAGCTGGGCGAAGGAGGGCAGGGCGAGAGGAGAAGGAACCCCGGAGCACGGTCAGCGGATGGGTCGAGGCTGAAGGCACCTACAGTACGGAACCTGACGACCCAGGGCTGCCCGTGGGAGCCAGAGCATCGGAGTCTGGAGCTGGCATCCGGCAGAGCAGGGCTGAGCCTGGCTCAGACACTTAGTCCCTCACGACCTTGGATGAGTCGCTCCACCTCTCTGAGCCTCAGTTTCTCCATTTGTAAGATGGCAAGAACCATCTTCTTAGGATCGTCGGGAGGGAACAACAAGGTAAAATAAATTGGAAGCAGCCGACGCTGAGCATGCAGCAGGTGCTTCCTCAGTGGGTTAGCCAGGTGAAGACTGGAAGAGCATCCTTGGCAAAGGGAACAGTGTGCGTGCAAACACTGAGAGGCAGCAGAGGGCATAAGGAGCTGGACTGGGGTCCCAAAGTGGGGGCCTTGCTTGAAGGGCTCCTTCTGTGCTGGGTGGAGGGTGTGTTGGAGGAGCGCAGGGGGCCCCGAGCCGCTGGGGAGCTGCGCTTGGCCCGGCAAGAAGACAGCAAGGGCCGAGCGTGGGACACGCCCGGAGGAAGGTCTGAGTCCCGCCCAGATGAGTGGCCCGGGGCGGCAGCGGTCTGCTCCCTCCTGCATCGCCTCCTCTCGGTGGTACTGGCTGTGGGGGGACGTCCTTCTCTGCACACCAGGAAGGACGGCCGTCTGAGGACCTTCTGCAGACTAACAGCTCCCTCCAGGCCCCGGGCCGGCCGCGCCCAAGGTGGGGAGAAGCCCAGAGGGCTCCCACCGCTTCCCCGAGTGCCCCTCAGCACCGCCCCACAGCTCATGCTCCTTCCTCCTCCTCACGGCCAGCCCCATGGTGGGTGAACCCAGGGAGTTTCTGAAAGGAGAAGGGTTCCCTGCAGAGAAACAACTGGCCAGTGAATCAGAATTCATGAGACACACAAATGCCAGTAACAAAATGACATGAGGGGCTGGCCCTGTGGCCTGGTGGTTGTTCAGTGCACTCCACTTTGGGGGCCCAGGTTCAGATCCCAGGCGCCAACCTACACAGCTCCTCAAGCCGTGCTGTGGAGGCGACCCGCTTACAAAATAGAGGAGGACAGGCACGGATGTTGGGCTCAGGGTGAATCTTCCTCAGCAACAAAAAAAGAAAGAAAGAAAAAGAAACATGTTCCAACTTCCTGGTGATCAAAGTCATCCAGGGAAAAGAGAGGATGAGCTCTTCACCGTTAGTTGGGAAAAGCACTTCCCGGAGGGGTGGGGGATGGACGCAGCGTGCACCACAACGTCCCACCACAGACACTAGAAAAAGGCTTTTCCTTTAGCATAAAAATGTAAAACTCCACACATATTTATGAAGGGCCCGCAATGTCTGGCAGCAGCTCATTCCGGCATTTAACACCAGAAGTCAATCGTGTGGATGCAACAGTGAGGACACCAGAGCGCCAATGTGGCTCATCTCACAGGCCTGGGGACACTCAGTGCCCCCACATGCACATACACACACACACACAGGAAATGCTGGGGGCGGGGGCCACGGCTCAGGTCTGGACTCGTGGGCAGAGGGTCTGTCCAGGCTTTTTATTGAGTTAACCAGAGAGACGAAACAGAGGATTGCACACAAACCTGTGTGTGTGTCTGTGTGAAGGTGAGCATGCATGTGTGTGTGTGTAGGTGGGCATGGAGGTGAGCACGCGTGTGTGAGCATGGAGCTGAGCACTTGTGTGTGTGTGGAGGTGTCTGTGAAGGTGAGCACGCATATGTGTGTTTGTGTGGAGGTGAGCACACGTGTGAGTGTAGAGGTAAGCATGTATGTGTGTGTGTGGAGGTGAGCACGTGTGTGTGAGTGTGGAGGTGAGCATGCATGTGTGTGTATGTGGAGGTGAGCATGTGTGTGTGTGGAGGTGCGCACATGTGTGTAAGTGTGGAGGTGAGCACGTGTGTGTGAGTGTGGAGGTGAGCATGCATGTGTGTGTATGTGGAGGTGAGCACGTGTGTGTGTGTGGAGGTGAGCATGAGTGCATGTGTGTGTGTGTGTGTGGAGGTGAGCACGTGTGTCTGAGTGTGGAGGTGAGCATGAGTGCATGTGTGTGTGTGTGGAGGTGAGCACGCATGTGTGTATGTGGAGGTGAGCAGGCGTGTGTGCATTGGGGGGGTGATCTGTGGGCGCCCAGAGGGGACTCGGCCGGGCTGTCCTCGGGAGGCCCGGCGTCAGTTTCTCAGGAGAAGGACTCGGTGTGACCGTTACAGTCCTTGCCAGCCTCCTGTGTTTCTTTTACTTCCCTGTGATACTCATATCCCATTTTTTTTTTAAGATTTTTAAATTTTTTTTTTCCTTTCTCTCCCAAAGCCCCCCGGTACATAGTTGTATATTCTTCGTTGTGGGTCCTTCTAGTTGTGGCATGTGGGACGCCGCCTCAGCGTGGTTTGATGAGCAGTGCCATGTCCACGCCCAGGAGTCAAACCAACGAAACACTGGGCCGCCTGCAGCGGAGCGCGCGAACTTAACCATATCCCATTTTTTAAAACAACAAAAGCGCTGTTTTCAAAGCAGCTCTGCCCGCGGTGCCCTCAGAGAAGCCGCGGGACTCGAGCTGGGGCCGCCCTGTGTCTGGGCACCGGGCGGGAGGTCGCAGGCCGCTGCCTCCCGCGAGCGCTCCTCCCTCCCTCCCCCGGGTGCAGGCTGCCAGGCCAGGACTCCAGGCGCAGCGGCAACTCTGAGGAACTCACTGAAACTCGCTCATTCACCCTGTGCACTGGGAGACCCTTGGGCTGGGGCTGGGTGGGCGGGATGCGCAGGGCCCTGGGGCGGCCTCTCCAGACGGGCGAGTGGGATGTCACAGGGTGAAAACAAGGGAGTGGGGTGCATGTTGTGCACGAAAGCAAACGGCACAGGAGGGCAAGGAGCTTCGGGGCTCACTGACACCCTGGAGGCCACACGGTGACCTTTGATGTCACCCCACTTCAGCTGTGTATTCGTTGTCTACACTGCGTAACAAACGACCCACTTAAACCAACATCCCTCTCATCGTCTCAGGTTCTGTAGGTCCAGTGTCTGGGCAGGGCTGGTCCTCGGCTCAGGGTCTCACGCAGCCAGGCTCTGACCCCCTCTGGAGCCCGGGATCCTCTTCTGAGCTCGCAGGGTTGCTGGCCGGGCTGGCCTTCAGCGTCCACAGCTCCCTCCCTCTCAGGTCCCGGCCGTGGGGCCCTCCATCCGCAGAGCCAGCAGCAGAGAATGTCCCTAGCTGAGAATCCCTCTCTTCAGGGGGAGCCCTGGTGAGGTCAGGCCCACCAGGACACTCCCCCTTTCCTAGGGTCAGGTGCACGGGTCCTGCCCACATTGCACCAGTCCGAGGATGCCCTGTGGACACTGAGGAGGGCTCTCGGGGCTCCACCTCCACACCCATCGCCCCCTAACACAGCCCTCGCCTTGCCAGGCACCGTCCTGAGCACTCGGCACGTGTCAGGGACCTTGCCCTCGGCATGAGCCTCTGAGGACCTGCCCAGGCATTTGGCCATGTGGAGTAGAGGGCCCTGTCACTGCTCTCAGTGTCCATCTTGGGCCAGGCCCGGCCCTACAGCACCAGACGCTGCCCTGTGTCCAGACAGCAGCTGCCATTGGCCAGCTGGCCGGAAGAGCCTGCCAGAGCTCCGGGGCAGGGAGGCCAAGGCCCAGGGATCAGAAGGGGGTCCCGTCTCAAAGAACCCTGCCCCTGGCCCGGTGGATGAGGACACAGCCCAGCACCTCACAGCTGGCCACCTGCAGCCCCGAGACCCCGATGCTGCTGGAGAGCTCCCGGCCCCCCCTACCCTCCAGGAGGGCAGCTAATGCAGAAAACAGCTATCTGGAGGCTCAGCCGTGCCAGGTGCGACCGCTGAGGTGGCAGCCTGGCCTGGCTCTGAGCTGTGGGCTCACCCCTGGCCCTGCAACCCCGGGTCCGGGCCAGGCCCCAGCTCTGCAATCCTGGGATGCCACGGCACGCGCTTAGTGAGGGTGGACCGGGTCACTGGGTTTACAGATGGGACACTGGGGCCCCGAGGGTGTCCTCACATGCCTTTCTCATTCAGTCCTCACAACCACCCTGGAAGAGAAGGGGTGCCATCCCCTCCCAAATGTGAGAAAGCAGGGCCTCCACCAGCAAACCAAGCTGCCAGGGCCATGGGCGAGTTATTAGGACAGGCATCTGGGTCGCTCTTGCATTCATTCAACAAACGTGTACTGAGCACTGGCCCCGGCGGCTGGCTCTGGCTGGGCTGGGGGCACAGAAGCAGACGCACCTCGGTCCCCGACCTCAGTTGCTCACAGCAGAGATGCGCCCACAGCTCCAAGAGGCTGGAGGGCCGGGGCGAGCCCCTCGACGGCTGCAGCTTTGCCCAGAAGCAGCCTCAGGAGGTCCCTGCCCACTTGGGGTCTCTGCACACCCCAGGTGGCAGGCGGGCTGGAGGCCCCTCACCGCATCGTCTACGGGCTCCTCAGCCCGATGGGTCTCATCTCCCACAGGCCAGACACAGAGCGCAGCCTGGAGCTTCCTGGAGCCCCTCCCCGGGGAGCTGGGACCCCGGATCTGCCTCTCCTCACACCCCCGCTGGCGTGGACCCCGCTGGCCAGGGCTCCACTCTGGTCGGCGCCACTTCTCCGTTGACCACTCCAGCATCCAGACGCTCCCCAGCCCCCTCCTCCCTCTGCTCCTTCTCAGTTGCCCATCACTCAGGGCGCCCCAGCCCCCCAGCTGCCCTGAGTCCTCTTCCCACCAAAGGCATCGCCATCCTCCCCACCAGCTGGCCGGGACCCTCTGAGGCCCTGTGGCCCCTCCCGCTCCCCCCTCCTGCTCCTCAGTCCAGACACAGGCCCTGTCTGTCTCTGTGCACATCAGCCTCCACTGGGATCCCTCCAGGAACGGGGAGCTCACTTACTGGCAAGGTAGCTCATCCCCTTGTTCTAATGTTGTGGGCGTTGTTCTTCCTCTTAGCCTCAGGTCTGTGCACACACCCTTCCCTCTGGCTGGAGCGTCCTCCCTGCTCCAGCCCAGACTCCACCACTGCGCTGGCTCTGACGCTCCCCCACATCTCAGCTCTAGAAAATCTCGGACCCCTACTCAATTTGGGGACGTGTCGTCCAGGGGACCCAGCAGCCCTGTGCCCCTCAGTGTCATGTTGCTGCTACATAATCACCTGCTCACAGGTGGGCAGCCCCCACTAACTCTGGGGAGCAGGGACCCCATCCTGTCACCACCACACCCCACGTCAGGCCCTGAGCTGCCTCCCTGAAACCCTTGCCATCGATTCACATCCTCCCCTGAGAGCCAAACAGGACGTCTCCTTCCTTCTTCCCAATGAGAAGACAGCCCACTTCCCTGGCCACACCGCCGGCCCCTGCCCAGAGGAACTGGCACTGATAAGCCGGGGGCTGAGCAGCAGTACGGTCCTCCCAATAAACAGACTGAACAGACATTTACTGCCCCCGTTTTGTAGCAGGGTACTTGAGTCTTGGTTTTTTAGTTGATCATGAAAAGCAAGACAATGATCAGGATTTGGCCCAGCTGAGAATGAGAGGAAACCCAAATGAGTGTCTAGACCAGATGGAGGTCTTTTCTCTCCCATATGAAAGTCCAGAGGGAAGAAATCCATTGTCAGTAGGCGGCTCCACAGTTATCAGGGTCATCTGTCCTTCTGTCCCATTATCCTTAGAGAGCGGCTTACATTTTCAAGGTCACTTCCTGGTCCAAAATAGCTGCTAGAGCTCCAACCATCACATCTAAATTCCAGGCAGAAAGCAGAAGGAAGGGGAGGAGAGAAAGAAAGATATATACAAGTAGTCTTTTCCTCTTTTAAGATTTCCCAGCAGCCTTATTTAGTGACTTCTGTTACATCTCTTTATTACCATGCTAGAGGGGAAGCTGGGAAATAGAGTCTTTTAAGGAGCCATTACCACTGTGCTGGGTGCTTGCTGTTTTGCTCCCAGCCTCCTTCCTGCTCTGTGTGATGGGGGCGTTTCTCGGGCTCCCAGGCCAGCCGGCCTCCAGTTAGGCTCCAGCAGTGGGGGACGTGGATGGGGGAGGGGAGAAGCAAACTCTTTGCTGTTTCCGGTTTCACGCAGTGTCTCTAGACACCTGAGATGACGGCAGTGACAGCCTCGGTGGCGATCCCCGCTGGTCACAGCATCACTTCTTCAGTGGTCCCAGAACTGGCTGTGACAGCACCTCCGCCAGCAGGTGCGGGCTCGGGGCTCGGCCCAGTGGTGTGAGCAGCCCCGGATCTCGGGGTATCACCCTGCATCCCTCTGGCTCCTGCAGCCCTTCCAACACGCTGTGACCAGTGCCTTCTGTGAAACCCCCTCTGTTCGAAGTACCTGGATGGGTTTTCGGTTTCCGGACCAACAGCGGTGCAGAGAGAAACCGGGATTCTGACAGAAAGAAAGAAGGGCAGGGCCAACGAGTGGGCACCTCAAGGGCCCTGCCAGCCGAGCTCAAAACCGAACTCACACCGTGGAAATGGAAGCCCAGGCCCCTGGCCCGCAGCCCCCGTCCTGACTCACCCTCATCAGGACGGGGGGCTGCACTGTGCAGGCAGGTCCCCTCAGTTTACGGCTGAGCTTAGGGCCTGTGGTTTCCCTGCCGTGGAAACCTCCAGCGCTCCGCACATTCCCACAGCACTCTGTGCAGGGCGAGGTCGCTGCCCCTGCGGCGAAAAATAAGACGAGGAAGAAAGGCTTTTGGCCGAAAAGGCGGCCCGGGCTCCGGCACATGTGGTCCCCTCCCCACTCCTGCCTCCAGTGAACTGACCAAGAATGGAGAAGTTAATTTCTTCGAACAAACATGTCAGCCTCACCCTGAAAAAAGACGCAGACTCTGAAATCGTGCTCTGATTCACAGACACATTTTGAAGGCGCTGCAAGAAAACCCTGCCTCCTAGAAGACCTCCAGCTTCCTGCAGATCCTCGGGAATTCGGCGGCCAGCCCAGGCTGACGGGAAACCGCGTTGTTGCCTGGATTCTCTGAGGAGAGACCCCTCCCCTTGGTGGTAGGCCAGGAGGGTGTCCCTGCCAGGAGGAGCACACAGCAAACAGGAGCCTCCTCCTGGGAGGGGTCCTGCCCCGGGTGCCCGTGGTGTCTGGCTGCACGCCCCTCAAGGAATTGGGGTCATTTCAAGGTCTGGAAGAGCTTCCTGGACGCAGCTGCGAGCCTGGCTGCAGTAGACGTGGCAGGGCTGCCCGTCGTGGAGATGGGGGTCAGTGGAGGGACGGCCTGGACCAAAGTCCTGGGGCCACCTGGGTGGGCCCCACAAGGCTTGGCGTTCATCTGGCTCCCACAGGCAGCGGATGCTGGAGCGCCTACCTGCCCGAGAGCAGATTGCTAGATATCCAGGAATGCCGGGAGGCTGTTAAATGCTGATGGCTCCGAATCTGCCGCAGTGGGTGTATTTACACCATGGACATCGGCAAGCGCCACCAATCAGGGCTCTTCATTCTCTCCTTCCCTGAGAGCGGGTCTGCCAGCGCACCGCACAGGGACGGCGGCCAGGGGGCCTACCTGAGCCCCAGGACCTTCTCCTCCGGCCAGGCCTCACTCCACCCCCGGCCTCTCCAGCTTCCACCTCCCAGAGCACCTGTGCTGCCACCTAACGGCTTCAGACACAGTTCCGTCCGTCGACCGTGCTGTGAGCACCACTGCCTGGCGAGCCGGGAGGAGGAGCATCCCGCATGGACCAGGGCTTTGGAATTCCATCAGGGAACGAGCACGCTGCGCCGCGCTTTCCTCACGACAGCCCCACAGGACGGGTACCCGAGCCCCACAGACAGCAGGGGCAGAGCTGGGACCCGCCGCCCTGGACAGCAGAGCTCCGAGGCTATGCCCTCCCTCCTGCACCCTGCCTGCCCCCAGAGCCCAGCACCGGCCAAGCGGCTGGCGGTGTGCGTTGAATGTCAGGATCAATGGGCTGAACGACCACCCTGCAGGCCTTCCCGCCTGGGGCTCCCTGACTCCTGGCCTGTCACCTTCCGGGAAGTGTTCCCAGCTGCTCCTTCTGGAACGCGGAGGACAGGGTGCACCCTGCTCTGAAGGCGGCACGACCCCAGGCCTGTGGTTGACCAGCAGTTCCACATGGGGGACACGTGCCTTCTGAAGCAGGAGCCACAGCCACATCACGCGTGGGACGAAGGCCCGGGAGCACGGGTGCCCTCTGTGAGCCCTTGTCTGTACCTGCCCCACACCTGACGGTGGCCTCAGCTCCCACGAGCCGCCGGTCTGCAATTTCCCGGCCATTCCCTCCTGCTCAGCCTCTCTCCTGTCCCTGCCCCGCCCGGCGGGAGCAGGCGGCTCTGTGACCATGACGCCGGTGCCCTGCAGGGAGGGGTCAGCGGTGGGAGGATGGTGGCCGGGGGGCTCTGTCTGCCTCTCCTGGGCCGAGTCCAGCTGGACTCCCGCCACACACACGTTCTCTCTCTGCAGCTGGTCCACTGGTCAGCGGTTCAGCCTTTGACCTGAGCTTTCTGGGCGGCGGGGGAGGAAACAGCACCTTCAGCTCTGCTAAGTCCACTGCGAACAAATCTCGCGATGCTCCCAGGGGCCCCCAGTCACATTCCCTCGTGGGATCAGCGTGACAGCCGTTCTACAGTGATGCACGTTTGCAGACAGGGAAGCCGAGGCACGGGGAGCCCGTCTCGTCGGGGAGGAAGCAGACGCGCCCAGGAGTGAAAGGACTCCGCTTGGGCTTGACAGCCAAGCAGGATCTCAGCCCCGGCCACCTGGCACCCGAGCTCAGGCTCCCTCCTCCTACCTCACTGCCTCCCAGAGCGAGCATCAAAGAGGCTGCATAACTCGCCAAGGTCCCACACCACCAGCAGGGCCCTGCGGGGATTGGAGGCCAGGCCGTCTACACGGCTGGAGCACCGGCCACTCTTGAACCAGCCCCCTGTCTGACCCACCTGCTCGTAGTATCTACCTGATTCCCAAGGTGGGGTTTGCGTCGAGCGTTGTCCTCAACTCCAGCAGCCCGCTGACCAATCATCTGAGGAGCGGCCTCTGGGCACTGCCTGGCCGTCAGCTCCTTGCGTCCTTGAGCAGGCACTCCCCTCCAGGCAGGGATACGGGCTGAGCTGGACGCCCCATCCTGCCTGCTCAGCATCCAGCCCGCCTTCCTGGGCCACAGGCTCCACCCGGGGACTCCTCCTTGCCGTCGGCCGCCCCCTTGGTGAGATACCAGTGAGGGACCTCCCCATCCCTGCCTGGCACAGGGGGTGCCCAAGACCCAAGCCAGGCTGCCTGCTGCTCTCTCCCTGGAAGGTGACCTGGGGTCTCCTGAGCCCAATCCGCTCACTTTGAACACACAAGGCCAGAAGTCACGCTCGATCACTCCTGCCCCCCTGGGCCCTGCTCCAGCCCCCACAAATTCTGGGTCCTCAGCCTCTTCTTGGCTTCTGTGAAGGGTTCCACGTGCTTCCAGCATGTTCTTCTTTGGCTTAAGTGTCAGCTTCCTTTGCTTCTAAACGAAGAGCGCTAATGGACCCAAAGGGTCTAAGGTCTCTCTGGATCTCAGTTTCAGGCAACCCTCTTGCTCAGGGATTTCCCATGGCTCCCCACTGCCCGTGGACCAGACCTTGCCCACAGCCTGGGACTCTGGGCCCACCTGGCGACTCGAGCCTCACCCCCAGGACGCCTCCTCACAGCTGGCTGCACACACTCGCCTGTGCTCCCTGCCCCAGACACACCTTTCCCGTTCTCACCTCAGCACCCTCTCTGTCTGGACCTTCCACATTCAGTCTGCCCCTGGAGATGGTGCTGTGTCAACCGGCGCCCAGGGAGGGTGGGATGGGGGCAAGCGGCAAGTGACACAGACCAGAGCAGAAAAGCTGGTGCTTGGACCCAGGCAGCCGGGCTCCAAAGCCTGCACCCTAACCACTACCCCTGCCTGCCTCCCACAGAGGAGGGGGCCTTGGGGACAGGAGGCAGCAGAACCAGCCCGGGGAGGGGCTCGGGGACTCTGGGAGCCTGCAGTGCAGCAGACTGGGGACAGCACAGCCAGGCTGCAGCCACAGGTGGAAGACTCCAGGGCGAAGCTTGAAGAAGTTCCAATCGGTAACCTGATGCACCCGCCACAGTGAGGGGAGTTTGGGGATAAGTTAGTGGTAAATACGTGAAAAACTAAGTAGATGAAAACACAAGGCAAGCATCAACTCCAGGCAAGAGCAAAGGCTGGCCCAGAAAGACGACATAACCATGGCACACGGCACATCCATTGGTCAGCAGCATTGACTGGGGTCACCACAACGCGGATGCTGAACACAGCTGAGAGGCCTTTCCTGGGGTCTCTGGAGAATTCTTCCTGGCATCCAGGAAGACACGATCAAGGGTGTGGACACCTGGGGACCATGGCAGGGCGTGGCTCTGGGCAATTGGGTCTGGGCCTACTCCTTGGTGACCCCTGGATCGGGGAGCAGCACCTGAGAATTTCCCCTCCCACAAACCGAGACCCTGCCTCATGCCACCTGCCCAGGTTGTTGCCCCAAGCTCCCCAGACAGCCGTCTTCTGGCAGGAGAAAAGAGGTGGCGAGCTCCTAGGAGGTTCCCAGCTTCTGGCTCCCCTGTCCGGTGAGGGCATGGGCAATGAAGTCTCGCGAGAGGACAAGAGGTTTGCAGGTGGACAAAGCTGGGTGCTGCGGTGGGAACTCAGGCAGCACTGCCTCTTCCTGAGCATCTGTTTTCCCTTCTGCACAAGGGGTGGTGACACCGCCCAGGAGCCACAGAGAACTGAAGAAGCTTCCACGAGTAAAGCCTCAAGGCCGGTCACACGGTGAGCACACACCCTTCACGTCTCAGTGTCCCAGCCCCCGGCAAGAGCTTGGCACCCAGAGGAACTGGGCAAATTTCTGATAAGTGAATGAATTAATGAAAGATCAGATAAGTGAATGAATGAAGGGGCTGGAACCAGGCAGCCTGACTCCTGGTCCGGGAGTCTCCGTGGTACCCTCGCCGCTGACCTCCGAGAGCTCCTTAAAGCCACTCTCAGGCCTTCCGTTGTGAGTCATTCTATAATTTGGACACGCGCCCTCCTTCAGAAAGCTCCAGAAGGATGAGAGCTCTCCTTGGCCCTCGACGCTCTTTCTTTGTACCTTGCAGCTGATCGTGCCCAGCTTGGCTAATGCAGTCTGAGCAAGTGTGGGAAGGCTGAGTGAACCGTCGACATTCTGGATGTATCTTCCAAGAGCCCCGGGTTGGAACTCAGCAGAGCTGACCGGAGGCCCCAGCTCCCGCCCACACTGACAGCTCTCCGAGGGGCCGCCGGGCCTCAGTCCCTGGACACACCTGTGGTTTCCCACCTCTCTGCTTTTGCTCAGCCTGTGCCCTCTGCCAGAGTGCCCTTCCGTGTCCATCACTGAAGCCTTTCCTAGCCTGAGTCCACCACCTCCGTGAAGGCTTCCCTGGGGGCCCGGCCTGAGGTGGTACCTCCCTGCTCCCCACTCCTGTCCCCCTAGTACCAGTGTGTGCTGGGCTAGTGGAGGAGACTCGCTCCTACAACTTGGGCCCAAACAACTGGTATCCTGTCTTTGGTTCTACAACAAATCTGGGATGAACATACTATTACTCCCATTTTACAGATGAGAAAACTGAGGGTCAGAGAATTTGCAGCAAATGACCCAGCAGATAAGCAAAGGATGAAAGCCAGGCCTGCTCGACTCAGCCCCGTCCACTTTCTCCCAGACAGCTCGGCTCTTGGTTGAGTTCTTAGCAAGCTCTTCTTCTCGTGTTCCTTTACCCCACACACGTTCAGTGGGATCCAGTCCGAGCCGCATGCTGGGCTGGGCACTGGGTGCACAGGGGTGAGTAAGGCAGCCCCTGCTGTGTGACTCCCCCGGGATGGGGGAGGGAGGAGGGCACATGCAAACAGGCACAGCTGTGCTGCTAAACCTGGGGCCAGCGCCAGGCCACCAACCCTGCCCTTGGCCTGGGCGTCTTTCTGGGCTATGATTGCCAGCTCTGCCTGTCGCCACTCAGCCATTCCAGGAACGTGCCCAGCACGTGCTGGGTTTGGGGCAGACACAGAAACGACCCCCTGCCCCCCGACGCAGACTGTTCCTTCACAGCACAACCAGGTGATCCTTATGGCTGCTTTCGGTGTGACGCCCAGCCCGCGCTGAAGGCGGGGGCCTGTTTCTCTGGCTACGGCTCTGTCCTCAACGCCCAGCTCAGCACGTGGCCCAGAGATGCTGCTCAATGAACACTTAGGGAATAAATAGATGAGAGACGTGGTCCTGGGTCTCCAGGAGCTCACGGTCTAGGAGGACATAAAATATGGTCACACGGCTGGGAGAAGCTGCTGAGCCTGTTGGTGTCGCCTGCCACGTCCCACCAGGTCCTGCCAGGGCTGTCGAGTCACTGGGGCTTCAGCTCGGGCCAGGTATGGCCCTCTGGCCAGGCTCGTCAAAGGAGAGCTTGATCTGTCAAATGTTTGGCCAGTGGCTTGATTAGAATAACATTAGCTGTTGTCACAACCCCCTGAATGTGGGTTCACGGGGATAAACACTGATCTCTCACTCTCCTAGGTTCCTGGCCATCTGCGGGGACGCTGGGGGGCTCTGCCACCTCAGTGTGTGTCCTGAGTTCACCTGGGTGGAAGGGGAGAGAAAGAAGATAAAGCACAGCTCTTCTCTTCTGCCCAGGCCTGGAGGTGACATCACTTCTGCTCCTGTTTCAAGGGTGAGAACCAGTCCTCGGCCCCACTTGGGTCCTTGGAGCTGGACCTGGTCCCGTTGGGCAGCCTTCCCTGGCCTGCCGGTATTGTGGACGGGGCATCGCGGGCCTGACGGACAGTGATCTTGTCACACAATCCCTGAGGCCTCCTGCCCCAACGCCCCCTGCAGGTCCCTCCTCCCGCGGGTCCCTGACACCTTCACCAACAAGCTCTGAAATGCTCTCACAGATGAACGCTTCCCTCCCGGATGGCACAGGCCACCCCTCCCCATGCCCTCCCTCAGCCCCCGTTCCCTTCTCCTTCTAGAACTTGGAATGCTTAGTAATCAGTCAGTCATCTGACATCTAGGCCTCACGCCCTGTCCTCCTGCTGGACGGTAAGCGTGTCCGCAGCCAGGCGCTGGTACAATGACCCTCGTCGGGGAAGGAATGAGGACGAGCGCTGACGGCTGCTGTCCTGACGCCGCCCTGCAGGAGAGCATCTCGCAGGCGGTGCAATGTTAACCCAGAGTCTCCACGGGCACCCCGAGGGGAGGCAGGCAGGACACGCGATGCATGGACAATGAGAAGATCCCCCCAACCCTGACCCCCAGCATGGGGACCCTCCCCCATTCAGCTCGGCCTTGGGGACGGTGGGCCTAGGCTCCCAGGCGGTCTCTACCACACACCAGGTGGCCGGGGCACGTGGCTTCCCTTCTGGAGTCCCACCGTGCCGCCTGTGAAGAGGGACATGACACCCACCGCCCAGGGCACCGCCCAGCGCCGACGGGCCTGGGGGGCCGGCTGAGCTGTTCTCGGGGTTACTAGTTGTGGTGTTGCTTCTGTTCCTTCATCAGAGATGCTCACAGCAGGAAGCAGGCACAGCGCTGGGGTTCGGCGTGCTCCCTGCACCCGATACCGATACCGGGGGAGGGTGGGCGGCGGGCAGGTGGGGATGCAGGGCCGTGTGAGGAACGGGAGCAGGACCGGCGGCCGGGGGCCTAATTGCCCGGTGCAGGCGCCTCTGCTGCCCCAGTCTGCTGTTCCTGCCTCTGCTCTCTCTGCGGAAGGACCACGTGCCTTCTGGGCAGGGCACATGGCTCTAACCCTCTTCCCTCCTAGTCGGCCGAGGGAATTAAAGCGGACGAAGCCTCCCGTGCGAGTCCTCTGTGCCGCGCCCCGAGGAACCCGGGGCCTCTGCGGCTCACTTTCTGCTCACCCAAGCAGACACCTAGAAGGCCAGCCCCTCTGGGCGTCCACAGGTGCCACCCCACTCTCCCAGGACTCCTCACACGCTGGCCTGGACGAAAGGCACTCGTGTGTCAGAAGACAGAGAAAAGTGCATGCAGAGCGTCCTTCAGGGAGGGCTGTCCGTGATGGCAGGGACCGTGGGAGACTGTCGGGGGTGGAATCGTGTCCCCAGAAAAGATGCATTGATGTCCTAACCCGTGTACCTGTGCTTGCGACCTTGTTTGGAAAAAGGGTCTTTGCAAACAATCAAGTTAGGATGAGGTCATTAGGTGGCCCTGATCCGACGGGACTGGTGTCCTTATGAGAAGAGGAGGGACACACGGACACGTGGGGAGAAGCCACGGGACGACGAGGCAGGGGTGAGGGTGATGCGGTCACAAGCCCTGGGACGCCTCGGGCCACCAGGAACTGGAGGAGCAGGAAGGACCTTCCGCTGGAGCCTCTGGAGGGGGCCCGGCCTGCCCACACCTTGATTCCAGACTCCCGGCCTCCAGCTGTGAGAGCGAATGTCTGTGTTTAAGCCCCTGTGTGGTGTGCGGGGCTCTGTGGCGGCTGCCCTGGGGTGCTGCTCCATGAGCTCAGCCTGGGAAGAGGCGAGGCGAGGGGGGAGGGGGGAGGTGCAGGACGGCCTGGGTCATTCTGTCCTGTTGGACGCAGAGGCCTGGAGCCGAGGCTGGATTCCGGGTGGGGGAGGGGCCTGAGGACCGCTGGGCAACCTGACAAGGCAGGACCCGGGAGGATGGGCGAATACCCTGCCGAGGGCGTCCTCACCTCTCCTCCTCTCTGGAACGTTCAAGAAAGACCCCCCTCACACACCCCCAAAGTAATTTTTTACTTCAATAATTATTTATTGAGTGCCCCCGATACCCCACGCATGGGTCTCGGGGAGAGAAGCCAGATGCAGCACCCACCTCAGGGCTCACAGTCCTGCTGGGGGTGGGGTGGGCTCCAGCAGACACTCCCACAGCCACGCGGAAACTGCCCCCCTGACGAGGGCGCCCATGGGGCCGCCAGGAGCGCGTCCCACACGGAGAGGCGAGGCTGCGCTGAGCACAGGCAGGCGAAGCAGGTGAGGGGGGCAGGCGGGAGCACTGAGGCCCCACGTCCCCAAGGACAGAGCAGAAACGGAACCCAGGTCTGTGTGACTGCAAGCCACAGGGTTCTGTCTCTGAATGAACCTCTCTCCGGGCTCCCCTGGTGGGTCGAGGACAGTGTAAGCCATTGATAACTGCATCCAATTGATTCTTAAACAAGAAAGGAAGGGCAGGTGGAGGGAGGGAGAGAGGAAGAAGCCACCCCCTTCTGCAGACACCTTGCATCAGCAGGAAGCCGTCTTCCTGTTTCTGCCCCACTACGATCTAGGGAGCCACAGCCTGGCCTGAGAGGAGGAAGCAGCAGGAGGGGTGCAGGGGAGACAGTGACTTCTCTGGAGGTCTGTAGTGGAAAGAGCAAGGAAGGCAGAGTCTGACAGATGGGGCTTGTAGGCCCAGCTCTGCCCATGATGAGCTGTGCAACCTTGGGTAACTTTCTCAGCCTCTCTGGACCTTGGTTTTCTAAGGTTTCTTCCCTTAAAGACTGCAGACTCAAGGGGAGATGGGCATAAAGAAAAACCGGGCTGTGTGTGAGGTGTGGCCATGGCCTGAGTGGGTTGACATGGGGGGCCACATGGCGGGAGAGAACGGGGAGTGAAGGAGGGGAGAGGTTGGAAGGGGAAAAAGGGGAAGGAGGGAAGGAGTAGACAGAGTGGGGGAGCAGGGACTCTCTCTGCCACTGAAAGAGTCGGGGCGAAGGCCCTGTGGTGGAGCTGAGGCTCAGCCAGTCTCAGAAGCATCTGCCGGCGGCCTGGTGGACAAGATGAAGCCCATGGGTGGGGGGACTTTCGGTGGGGACGGGGGCAGCTCCTGTGGGTGGCACCCGGATGAGGGTGGCTAAGGGAGAAAGCAGGGACTGTACCTGGGGACAGACCGCAGGGTGTGCAGCCTCCACCCGTGCTGGCAGTTGGGCTGCGTCCAGCGTCCTCTCAGACCACAGGGGAGGTGCGCTAACCACCACGGCAGCGGGAGCTCACGGGTGCCCAAACCTTCCTCTCCAATCAGAGGAGCTGAAGCCCTGAGGCGAGGACAAGCCCCATTGCTCTTGTTTCCTGTCCTCTCACTGCTTGGCCCTCGACTCAGGCGTGGTCCCAGGAAATGTGCAGCAAATCAGGATTCTGAAGCCCTAGGCTTTCAGCCAAAAGACTTGAGAGGGAACCCCTGAGAACCGGAAAGTCCCAGAGACATCACACAGAGGAAGGAGCTTGCAACCCAACACCACAACCCCAAGGCTTGCCCCGGGCTGGATGCGCATGCGTGGATCTGATTGTGAACAGCACGCCAAGACACTGAGAAGTCAGCTGAGTGTAGACCACCTCTCAGGCACTGGATCGGCCACTGGGTGGTGCACACAGGACAAATCTAAATGTTACTGCAAAGACTTTAAAAATGTAACTGATGTTAAAACCTCGACCCACAGCAGGCTGGGGGAAACGCGTGAGCTGGACCCAGCTGGATCCATTTCCCGCTACAAGGGAAATACCAACATTTTCCATAGGATTTAAATAAAACCCAGCCTCAAAACATAATATTCTAAATGTCCAGGATACAATCCAGAATTACTTGGCATACGAAGAACCAGGAAAAGCTCAACTTGCATGAGAAAAGACCACCAATGGACTCCAACGCCAAGATGACTCAGACGTCGGAATTATCTGATGAAAACTTTAAAGCAAGTATTATAAAAATAATCCCGGAAGAAAGAGTGAACAAAGGGCGAACACTACTGCAATGAAAGGAAAGACAGAAAGCCTCAGCAAAGAAACACAAGACATAAAGAACCAAAGGAGAAGTTCAGAACTGAACAACACAGTGATCAAAATTACAAACTCACCGTGTGGGCTCGAGAGTAGAATGGAAATGACAGAACAGGGGGGTGAACCTGAGGATGGAGCACCGGAAGGCACCCAATGTGAACAAAGGGGAAAAAAGAGGTTAAGACACGGTCACAAAATCCAACATCCTACCGTGATAAAAACAGTCAATAAACTAGGAGCAGAAGGAGCTTCCTCCCCATGGTGAAGGGCGTCCTCGAAGCACCTGCAGCCCCCATCACTCAGCGGTGAAAGACGTAGGGGTGTCTCCCCTATGACTAGGAACACGGCGAGACGTCTGCTCTCACCACTTCTACTCAGCACTGGCCTAGAGGTTCCAGCCAGGGTGATTAGGCAGGAAAAAGAAATAAAAGGCATCCCAAAAAAGACATGGTGTGTGTATACACACAACAGAAAAATACTACTCAGCCATGAAAAAGGCTAACTCTTGCCATTTGTGACAACATGGATGGACCTTGAGGGTATTGTGCTAAGTGAAATAAGTCAGACAGAGAAAGCCAATTACTGTATGACTTCACTCATATGTGGAAGATAAACAAATAAAGAAACACGTAGATAAGGAGAACGGATTGGTGGCTACCAGAAGGGAAGGGGTGGGTAAAGGGCCACATAGGTACGTTGATGGATGGAAACTAGACCATTGGTGGTAAACACAATGCAATCTATGCAGAAGCCAAAATATAAAGATGTACACTTGAAATTTATATAATGTTATAAACCAATGTGACCTCAATAAAATAATAAAAAGTAAAAAAAGAAAGAAAAGTCATCTAGATTGTAAAGGAAGAAGTCAAACTATCTCAATTTGTGTATGACACCATCTTATATACAGAAAACCCCAAGAATCCACAAAAAAACCTATCAGAGCTAATCAACAAGCTGAGCCACGTTGTAGGATACAAGACCAACACACAAAAATGAGTGTATTCTTGTTCACCAGCCATGGGCCATCCAAGAAGATAATTCCATCAACAGCATCAAAAAGAATAACATCCTTAAGAATGAAGTTAACCAAAGAAGTGCAAGACTTGTACACTGAAAACCACAAAACAGAGTTGAAAGAAATTAAAGACGACCAAAGCAAACGGGAAGACATCTTGTGCCCATGGATGGGAAGGCTGACTATTTCGTTAGGATGGCTACACGCCCCGAACAGATCTACAGCTTCAGTGCAATCCTGATCAAAACTCCAATGCCCTGTTTTGCAGAAATGGATACATTCTCCTAAAATTCATTGAAAGAAGCCCAAACAGCTAAAACAACCTTGAAAAAGAACCAAGTTGGAGGATGCACACTTTCTGATTTCAAAACTTCCTATGAAGCTACCGTCATTAAGGCACTGTGGGCCTGGCAGAAGGATAAACACATAGATCAATGGACTAGAGCGGAGAGTCCAGAAGTAAACCCACAGAGCTGTAGTCGGCTGATTTTCTCCAAGGGGCTGACCATTCAATGGGGAAAGAAAAGTCTTTGTAACAAATGGTGGTGGAACAATTGGATAGCCACATGCAAAGACAATGAATTGGGACTCCTACCTCACACCATACACAAAAATTAACTCAAAGACCTCAATGTAAGAGCTAAGACTAGAACACTCTTAGAAGGAAACACAGATATAAGACTGTGTGACCTTGGATTTGGCGATAGTTTCTTGATATGAAACCAAAGGCACAAGCAATAAAAGAAACAATAGCTAGATTGGACTTCACCAAAGTTAAAACCTTTTGCTACAAATAACATTCTCAAGAAAGTGAAAAGACAACACACAGAATAGGATGAAATATTTGCAAATCATATATCTGATAAAGATCTAGTGTCTAGAATATAACAATTAAAAGACAAATAATCCAATTAAAAAAATGAGCAGAGCACCTGAATACGTTAGCAGTCGAGCTCCCCCAGCCGGGCAGAGACCCGAGGAAGGGGCTCTGGCTCTTCCTCTTGGGGTGCTTCCTCTGTTCCGTGCCACAACTTGGAAACAAGATGGAAGCTGAGCGTTCAGCAGCACAAGCTTTATTCAATGGCCAAAGAATGGAGAAGTGGGAACTACGTTCACAAACCAACTCCTCAGCTCTTAGGACGATTGAGCACCTGTTGTAAGGGGTCAACGTAACGAAGGGAGGAATATTCACAGGTACTCGGGGAACTGGGCAGGCTTTTTAGGGGAACAAGGGTGCCACCTCTTTTCTTTCCTCATGTGGTTATATCGTGCCGTTGCCATGGCAGCTGTAAACTGTCACGGTGTCGATGGGGTTGTTCTGTAATATGGTGATGTATTACAACGAGCGTAGAGTGAGCTGAGGGTCTATGTCAGCTCAAGTCAGGCGGCCATGTTTCCCTTCAACCGGTTTTAACTGGTTTTGGTTACATGTCTCAGCCATCTCCTCCTTCCTCTCTGCAGTTTCCTAAAGGCCAAAAAGAACGCGTTAGGCTTGTTCTGAGCATGGTTGTGGTTAATGTCATGGTGTTAGTGGGCTGGGTGACAAATAGACATCTCTCCAAGAAGCTATACTAATGGCCAATAGCACATGAAAAGATGTTCAACGTCATTAGCCATCAGGGAAACGCAAATCAAAACCACAAGGAGACACCACTTCCCCACCAGGAGGACGGCTAGAATCAAAACCAGCAATGACAGGTGCTGGCGAGGACGGGAAGACATTGGAGCCCTCAGGAACTGCCGGTGGGAACGTGACACGGTGCAGCCGCGGTGGAAAACAGTTCGGCAGTTTCTCAAAAAGTTAAAAATAGAGTTGCCATGCAATCCAGAAATTCCGTTCAAGAGACTCAGAAACATATGTTGTTCACACAAAACTTGTACACAAACGTTCAAAGCGGCATTATTCACAATAGTCCAAAAGCGGGAACAACTCAAACGCCCATCAACTGTTGAATGGACTTTTTAAATGTGGTCCATCCATACAATGGAATATCATCCAGCCATTGAAAGGAATGACGCACTGACACACCCTACAACACGGACCCATCTTGAAAACCAGGCTGAGTGCAAGAAGCCAGACACAAAAGGCCACATATTATACTATTTCACTTCTACGAAGTGCCCAGAATAGGCAAACCCATAGAGACAGAAAGCAGACGAGGGGCAGACTGCGGATGAGCGGGAGGGGAGCGGGGGGTGACTGCTAACAGGTGTGGGGTTTCCTTCAGGGAGGGTGGGAATGTTATGGAATTGGATAGTGGTGACGGTCGCACAGCATTGTGAATATAGTAAAAACCACCGAAGTGTACACTTAAAATGGGAACCTTTTTTTGTTATGTGAATTATATCTCAATAAAAAATGCAATTAAAAAATGGAAAAAAGTGAACAAAGCTCCACAGACCCTGGGGAAATAATAAACGGTCTACGTTCGTGTCGTGGGAGTCCCAGAAGGAGAGGAGGAAGAAGGCAGAGCAGAAAAACACCTAAAGAAGTGATGGCTGAAAACTTCCCAAACTTGGCAAAAGACGGAGGCCTGAAACAACCCCAATGCCCTCCTGGGGGTGAAGAAGGAATGAGGCTGCCTGCGTAGGGCGGAATGCCACCCTGCCATAAAAAGGGTGGCCCTTGGCCTGGGCAATGACTGGCCTGGGCCCCAAGGGCACCGAGGGCGCTGCAGAGGAGCGGAACTGCCGGCTCTCTGTCCGCTCGTGTCGCTCTAAAGCCTTCGTCAGCGAAGTCCAATGTCCTGTTCCATTCAGACGACGTTCTGGAAAAGACAGGACGTGGTGATGGCAGCAGGCCGCTGGTCGCCAGGGGCTGGGGGTCAAGGGCAGCAGGAGGGGGTTCCTCGGGGGCTGACTCGCCTTGCCCTGACTGTGCTGTGCTTGCACAACCCGACGCCCGCGTTAGAACTCACAACGCTGCACGCCCCAAAGGGCAAGGAGCCTGAACCGCAGTGTTTAAAATAAAATATGTGAATTTGAAAACAAGACTTTTTCAAAACCTGGGCTCAGAGGAAAGACATCCGGGCGCCCCAGACTGAGAGAAGGTGAAGACCACCACTGTTAGTATTTTGTCTGAGTAAAAACCGTTTACACACGGGCAGGGTCTCCGGTTCACAAAGCCCAGTTCGCCATTTCCCCGCCTGCCCTCGTCTCTGCCGGGTCAAGCAGGAGCCAGCACTGGCTCCCGGGCCCAGAGTCCCTGACAGTCGGCGGGCATGCTTGTCCTGCACGCCTCGCCTGCCGGGGCCACCTCGCTTCACAGCGCATCCTGACTGCGGAAGGGCCTCGCACAGGTTGGATGGGAAGGCGCTGGGAGGGAGCATTCCTGTCCCCAAGGAGGCGGGCTTTCTCCACACACTTGCTGGGCGCCAAGCAAGGTCCCAGGAGGGAAGTCCTCAGAGGGCACGGGGCAGCCAGCCCTGGATCCACCCCCACAAGCCACGGGCTCTCTCTGTCCTCAGTGTCCTTAGCTATAAAACTGGAAACAGGGGCTGGCCCGGTGGCGCAGCGGTTAAGTTCACACGTTCGCTTCTCAGAGGCCCGGGGTTCACCGGTTCGGATCCCGGGTGCGTACATGGCACCACTTGTCAAGCCATGCTGTGGTAGGCGTCCCACATATAAAGTAGAGGAAGATGGGCACGGATGTTAGCTCAGGGCCAGTCTTCCTCAGCAAAAAGAGGAGGACTGGCAGTAGTTAGCTCAGGGCTAATCTTCCTCAAAAAAAAAAAAACTGAAACAGAGCACAAAGATGCAGACATACGAGGCGTCAGATTCCAGCGCCCAGGGACTGAGATCACCATATTCATTGCAATTCCCCACAGTTGGACGCACCCCACCCTCGCACTGGGCCAGCAGCAGGCTTGACACGACTCGTGGCACTGAGTCGTGGTTCAGCGCCAGTGAACATGTCCTCAGCAACATGACGACGTGGCAGGGAGGCCATGTTGGCACTTCACGGCAGCAGTCTTTCTCTTCTCGGCGTGTCGGGGAGGAAGCATCCTGCAGCGACGTGTCTGCAGTCAGCGGGGTGTGGAGATCATCTACTCACACAGCAGACTGCGCGGTGCACCTGCTGGGTGTCGCCCACGGCACGGCCTGGGCCACTGAAGAGTGAAGCCGCATCCCGGGGCAGCCACGCGGACGACGCCGGTCCTCACGGGCGGGGGTGAGCAAGGAGCAGAGTGCGGCGCCTCCAGTGCTTTCCACTTTGACCTCGGCTCCCCCTGACTCTGGCGCAGACCCTCCCTGACCCCCACCCCACGCACCTCCTCCGTTGCCGACCCCGCCCCGCCCTGGAGCCAGCAGCCTCGCCTGTGAACCCAGAGCTCCAGGGCCCCCTGGCCTCCGCCCCAGGAGCACAAACCTTCCTTCCTCTTAAACTGGGAATAGTTGAGATTCCACAGGCGGCCCCATTGAACTTTCCCAGAAATATTTCCTGAGCAGCAAATTCTTGAGCCTCCTTTGAAATGCATCTTCCTTCTGTCCTGCTTTCTCTGCTGCCCGTGGCCTCTCCCTCGGCCCAGAAACGTCTCTGGCTCACAGGAAGGCCTGTGTCCTTTCGAGCTGGGTTCCCTGTGGGGGCCTCAATGAGAGGCTGTGAGTCTTCAACCTCCATCCGTCTCATGGGCCTCCATGGAGGTGGATTCTGAAGCTCATGTCACCTTGGGAAGCGCCTCCCCAGGAAGCCCTCCTGACCACCGCCCCACCCCGGGGGCAGCATCCAGTCACGCTGTCCATGGGGAGGCATCAAACCCTCCAGGATGAAACGTGGTCCTACTGTGTGTGACTATGTGCAGCCGGACCACAGGGGCTCACCCCGTGGACTGGTGCACCTGCATGTTGTGACAAGATGACGTCAGATGGTGACGTGCTCCAGCGACGCAGCAAAGTCAGGCTGCTGTGCAGTCTTCCCCCCAGTGGCACTAACAAACACCCGTGGACAGGCCCCGGGTGTGAACTGCGCTGAATAGCACTGACTGGGGCCTCTCCACTCAGTGTGTCCAGGACCCCAGGTGAGCCCTGAGCCACACAGGTGCCACAGCTCCATTGCCCCGTTGGCCCAGTGCCTGCAGAGGGCCTGGGGCAGGGAGGCCGCATGGAAGGAACAAATGTCTGGGGGTGTGTGAGGGGGAAAGAGAAGGAGGAAGAGCACACGGGGGCGGGAGTCCCTGAGACGTCACCGTTGTTCGGCGGGCCATCTCCAGCAGCGCCCTCCGTGGGGGGCGCGTCACAAACGTCCTCCTGCTTTGGGCCCCTCGCGTCACACGGCATACGCAACTGTCGTCCTCTATGGCTTGGATTTTCATGTCCTGGTGAAGAACCACTCTCTGACCCAAGATCGGAGACGTTCTGCTGTTTGTTCTTCTCAGCATCGCGGAGTTTGCTTTTCACGTCCAGGTCTTCACTCAGAATTTGCTTTTGCGCAGTGTAAAACAGGGCCCTAGCGTTTTCACTATCCATAGAGATAAGCAATTATTCCAGCCCCGTCTGTCAATGTGTCTGCTCTTTCCACACTGATCACAGAGGGAGCCAAGGCCACTTATCTGGCCAAGGACCTGCTTGCCCTCCCCCCCTCCACTTGACCAACTCCTATCCATCCCTCAACAGCCAGCTGTGCGCTCACTGCTCCCAGGCAGACTTCTCTGATGCCTGACCTGGCTTTGGTGCCTCCTCTGGGCTCCCACAGCCTCTCTGCCCACCTCTGTCACAGCAGAAAACACACAGAAAGACAATCAGACAAACTCAGGTCAGTCATCACAGGATGAAATCCTGCTTCTCTGGCAGCTGTGTGACCTTGGGCAGGTTCCTGAACCTCTCCTAGTTCAGTTCCCTTGTCTATAAAACAAGGGCAGTAATATATGCCTCAGTTCGTCCCAGTTGTTAAATCAGATAATCTTTATAAGCTTTAGGCATGTTAGAGGACTCCATAGTGATCGTGGATGTTGTAACCATCTCTCTTGGTGTCTGCTTCCCCAGGAGACTGAGCGCTCCCCGGGGAGCAGGAACTGAGTCGGCCCGTGGGGGTGCCTGTGTTTGCTGAGTGGAACGTAGCTTCGCAGCCAAGAACAACGAGAGGACATGACGATGGCCGTCATTCAGGGAGGAGGACTGTTCAAGGGCAGGGCAGCTGGGCTTGGCGGGGAAGCGGGGCTCCAGTCCACGTGGCCACCCAGCCCTTCCAGAGCGTTTCTTTTCACAGTGGAAAATCGGCCCTGGCAGCCGCCCTGCTGGAGGCACAAATGCTGGCGCGCTCTGCGAGGACTTCTCCAGATGGCCCCGGGAGCGTCCCGGCTGCATTCCGGGTGAGAACGCTCTCCAGGCCGCCGTGGCAGCCCTGAGCCCGGCGCAGATGCTGGGATTGCCCAGTGCAGGTTGTGGGGACGCAAGGCCTGTCACCCCACCAGGGACACAGCCGAGCAGGTTTGGCATGGGCATCCAGGCCTTCGACTTCCTCTCCTGCGCGAAAAGTCAAATCGGGAAAGTTGAAATGCTCAACACCCACATTTCTTTCGACAAGACTCCCTTGGCCCTGTCTGTGTCCAGCCCTGTGACAGAAGCAGGGGGCAGGAGAGGATGGAGACCTGGCCTCTGCCCTCCACGCTGCAATGCCACTCACGTCCCAGGCCACCATCCCAGCGCTGAGAGGAGCTGAGGGGCCCGGGGGGGCCATGCCCAGCCAGCCACAGCAACAGGGCACAGGGCAGTCACTGTCCAGCCCCCAGAGGGTCTGTCCTCACCACTCAGTGTGTCCAGAACCAAGCCAGCCACAGCCCGATCCACCTCTCTTTGGCCAAACCCAGCTCTTCATGTCTAAGGCAGGGTAGTTAGGGGCAAAGCCCAGGCTTTGGAGGGAAATTGTCCTTTCATCCATTCATTCATTCATCTCCCTGGGCCTCAGTTATCCGGCTGCAGAATGAGGATAATAAGAGTACCCACCCCATAGGGATGTTGCGTGGGTTACCTCCACAGTGAAGAAGTACTCATTAACGGCATGGGAGCCAAGAGGGACACAGGGAAATCAGGCAGATGAGAATGGAAATAAAGTATCAGCTTTGTTACTTAAAACAAACAAACAAGGCTGGCTTCAGAGGAATGGGCTCCGATGTGCGGCAATAATGGCTTCCTAATGCTGACTACCAGGGTCAAACAGAACTGACCACTGCCGGCCTCCCCAAGGGGTGGCCCCGAAACCTGGACCAGGGAGGAGCTGACCACACTGTGCACTTGGAGCGGACAGCGAGTGGAGAAGCTACACATGTGTGCACACACAGCACGCTCCTCCAGCGGGTGACCGATGCCCTCCTCCTGGAGGGCATGGAGTGAGGGGTGAGGCCGGAGCCCAGGAGGGTTTAGGGGAGATCCCTCTGTAAGGACAGCAGGCGAGGGAAGATGCATTTTACCACGCCCACGCCATGCAAACAGGGCTGATGTAGAAAGTGCTCAGACAGAGCCAGCACGGGAAAGCGCACAGTGACTGTCAGCTACCAGGATTCTGATAAACTGTTGTTTATCAAGCCTCTGCGAGGTGCCAGGCAGGGATGCCCGAAGCTGAGGATGCAGAGCTGAGCAGAGCGGGCACGGTCCTGTCCACCTGAGCCTCTGGCGCTCCCACTCACTGCTGTGGGATACCGGCCAAGGCAGTTTCTTCATCTGTAAAATCGCGACCCCTCCCAGGGTCACTGAGAGGACGCCAGGCGACAACACACGCTGTGTGGGCCTCCCTTCTTCCAGTGGTGGGAATGCTGCGACTTTGTTCTGTGTCAACTTGCTTTGGATACCTTAGGTCCTTTGCATTCTGTTCAAACTTCAGAATCTGTTTGTCAACGCTACAAAAAAGCCCGCCGAGACGCGCCTGGGATGGCGTGGAATCTATAGACGCACTCGGGGAGAAGAGGCGGCCCGCCCTCTTTCGGCGGCTTCAGCTCTTTCGTTTCTTTCCGCGACGTTTTGCAGTTTTAGTGCACCCGTCTCACATCCTTTTGTCAGATGTATTCCTAAGTATTTCATAGTTTTGATGTTATTGTAAATGGTCATTGTAAACTTCAATTTCCAATTGTTCATTGCTAGTATATAAAAGAATTGATCTGTATATATTGATCTTGTATCCTGCAACCTCGCTAAACTCCATTTAGTTCCAGTAGCTTTTTTGTAGATTCCATCAGATTTTCTGCAGAGATGACCATGTTGTGAGTGAATAAAGAGTTTTTCTTCCTTTCCAATGTGCATGCCATTTATCTCTCTTTATTGCCTTATTGCTCTGGCCACAAGCTCCAGGATAATGCTGAACGGAAGTGGGACGAGCATATGTCCTTGTCTGCCCCTGTTCTTAGAGGCCTCAGTCTTTCTCCACTAAGTATGACATGAACGGTGGGCCTCGCAGGTGTCCTTGATCAGGCGGAGAGAGTTCTGTTCTATTCCTAGTGGGCTGAGAGTTTTCATCAAGAATAGATGTTGGGGTCGGCCCTGTGGCCTAGGGGTTAAGTTCAGTGTGCTCTTCTCTGGTGGACCAGGTTCTGTTCCCAGGCACAGACCTACACACTTGTTGGCAGCCAAGCTGAGGCGACAATCCACATACAAAATAGAGGAAGACTGGCACAAGCATTAACTCAGGGCGAATCTTCCTCAGGAAAAAAAAAGAAAAAAAAATAGATGTTGGATTCTGTCAAAGCTGTTTTTGCCTCTATTGAGACAATCATGCGTTTTTTCATTTTTAGCTTGTTAATGTGGTCAATTACACTGATTTCTTTTTAAATGTTAAACCAACCTTGCATTCCTGGGATAAATCTGCCTTGGTCATAATATGTTATCCTATTTACATTTACATTTAATATGTTATCCTAATATGTTATCCTATTGTTGGATTCAATTTGCTGAAATTTTGTTTAAAATTTTTGCACCTATGTTTGTAAGAGAGGTTAGTTTGTAGTTTTCTTTTCTTTCAACGTCTTTGTCTGGTTTTGGTATCAGGGTGATGCTGGCCTCATAGAATGAGTTGAGAAATATTCCTCCCTCTTCTACTTTCCAGAGGAATTTGGAATCAATTGGTGTTATTTCTCCTTAGATTTTTGGTAGAATTTTCCAGTGAAACCACCTGGGCCTGGATTTTCTTTATGGGGAGGTTTTCAACTGTGAATTCAACTTCTCCATCAGATGAAGGGCTGTTCAGGTTGTCTTTTACTTCTTGAGTGAGCTTTGGTATTTCGGATCTTTCAAGGAATTTGTCCATTATCGCTAAGCTCTTGAACTTATTGGCGTGAAGTTGTCCATACGAGTCCCCTATTTTCCTTTTAATCAGTGGAATCCGTACGGCGTCATCTCTCTCATTCCTGATGTTGGTAATATTGGCAGGCTTTGCCCAAACAGGATCTCCTACAAAACAGCAAGACCTTTCCATCAGACGTGCTGAGTCAGCTTCTCCGGTAGTTACCTCACACGCTTTCCAGAACCCCCTCACACCCTCCCTTCCTTCCCTCCCCAGCACCATCGGGTCCTGCACCCAGTCGGGCCCCTGGGATGGCCGAGCGAGGTGGGACCAGGATGGCTGCACACAGCAGGAAGCAGAATAGGGTGGCTTAAACAGACGGTGGCTTACTCTCTCGGGTAAAAGGTGTGGGAGGGCTGAGGTCAGCAGGGGCCCCAGAGCCTTCACTCTTTCTGCTCCAACATGCTTGGTGTGTGGGGCCTGTCTTCCAAGTCACAAGCTGGCTGTTGGAGCTCCAGGAAGCACATCTGCATTCCAGCCAAGAAGAAGGAAAGAGCAGGGGCCAAAAGGGGTGAGCACCCACTGTCTGTCCCCCTTGAAGGAACACTGCTGAGGTCCCACTCAGACACTTCCAGTTCCACGTCACTGGCCTGTGCCAGCAGCTCTTTCCTTGACCTGTCTCCCGGGGTCTCGCCAAGCCCACTCCATCACTAGCACAGCTCCACACCAGACTTCTGTACCCACCTCCTTCCACCAGAGGAAGCTGAGCCCCTTTCCCAGCAAGGCTCAGAGGCTGGTCCTCAACACCTCTCACTCTACAGATGGGGAAACTGAGGCCTGGAGAAGAGGGGCCCACCCAGGGTCACTCACAAAGTTGCTGACCCAGCGGGGTGACCACGTCAGCCTCTATTCCCAGCCAGAGCTCTTGCTGGCACATTCCATCTAGTTCTCTGAAGACGATGCTCAGAGAGGTTGACTGGAGCATCCAGGACCACCCAGGAAGCAGCTGCATGAGTCATCTCACAGCATGCATGGCAGGCCCCCCAGAGGCCCCCAGAAACGTGGCTGCTGCCCTCCGTATCCCGAGTAATCTCCCAGTCACTCTTCACATGCTCACTCAGCCCTGACACAGGCCGGCGGTGGTGCCGAGCCCAGGCTCAGCGAAGGTTCCCTCCACCTTCCTGGAACAGGGCTTCAGCACCTGACGCCACTCGCTCGCCTTCCCATCTCCCAGGGTGAGAGCACAGCTGACCCCAGGGAGGGCAGCCAGGCTGCCAGCATCCTCGGCTGGGCGACATAGGGACAGAAAATGGGATTCAGGGGCAAATGACACGAGAGCCTGGGCAGGGTCCTGCCCTATACTCAGGTCATCAGGGTTGGAAAGAACTGGAGAAAACGTGAGCTAAATCTACAGCAGTCCCCGGCTCCTGCCACCCCCTGCCCATCTGCCAGGCGGGCAGTCTGAGGTTCCCAGAAACCCTCGTCCAGGCTGGTGCAGCCATAAGAGTCAGAACCTGGCCACGAGGGGGCTGCATCGTGAGGGTCCCTTTCTCATTTTGCAGTTAAATAGCCTAAAGTCACTTCAGACCCTGCGCCAGGCCGTACTGCTCCATGCCCTCACTGCCCGACCCCGTGCCTTCCCCACCTCCCATCCTGGGTCAGGAGGACCCCGACGGCAGCCTGCCCCTGCTGCCCTAACACCCCGCTGAAGCCAGGCGGGCAGAGTCGGTGCCCTTTTCGAGTCCAGCACAGAGAAAGGGTGCTTTCAAGGCAAAAAGATTCCTGAATGCAGCTCAGTTCTTGGAAGTCAGTTTTTCCTTCTCTGCCCAAGGAGAGGAAGGCAGCTCCCAGGCCTCCACCCGTCCTGCATCCTGCCAGAAATCTATGCCTCGTGGAAACCCTCAGAGGATGGGGCCGCCTCCCAGCCATGGGCTTGCTGCTGACGTGGCCTCAAGCCTGGGCTACCACGGGGAGGACGAGGGCGCCCCTGCAGGGAAGAAGCCATTAACGCCAAGTTGTCTAGGCCCCTCCCCGGCCGGAGGGTCTCGCCCCCAGCAGGCATGTCTTCACGGGGCTCTCTGGGCAAGGGGGCTGGAGAGGAAGCAGAGAGGACCCCCTCAGCAGGGGCTGGGCTCCCTCCAGCTGTCATGTGGCCCCAGGGGTACAGACCCTGAGGGCCTCCACCCCCAGCAGCCCCGCCATACCCTGCCTCCTTCCCTGCAAAGCCAGGATGTGCTGCCCGGGGCCCCACCCTGTGCAGGTGAGGGCGGAAGAGTCCAAAGTCCCTCAGAGTGCAGGGCAAGGCCAGGGCTGTCTGAGCCCAGAGCCTGTGCTCTCTCACTGCTTGCCTCTCCCTTCCGGGCCCTGGCCTCATGAGGCTGAAGACAGACTTCTTGAAGGGGACACAACCCCAGCAGATTGCCAACATCAGGGGACCAGAGCAGCTGAGCTGAAAGGACCCTAGAGCCACGTGGGCTGTGTGCAGTTCTCAGAGGAGGACTCGGAAGCCCAGAGAGGATGGGGCCTCCTCAACCTCACACAGCAGCTTGGTGACAGGGCTGGGACATGCCTGCCACCTCCTCTTAAACCCAGGAACCCCCACTTCCCTTCCAAAGGGCCTACCCTGTGCTCCAGCTCCCTCCCTCTCTTCTGCTCCCTGGCACTGGAGGCGGTGAGAGAACCTTCCCAGGGTCTGGTCTGCCCTGGTCACCACTGGATAGAAATGAATTTTAAAATAAATTTCCAGGTGAATCATCACACCAGGAATCCTCGAAAACTGTCTGTGTCTGCTGGAGGCCTCTGTCCTCTGTCCCAGCCATCACACTGCTTCCTGCAGTCTCCCTTTCTAAAACTTGTAAATAGTTCATTGGAAACAGGCGTTTGGCACCAATGCTGTGCCTGCCACAACGCTGGGCCGCAGGACTGCAGCCTGCAGACCCTGCAGGCTGCCTGTGACCAGGCCCACCCAGTGCTCAGCACCATCTGCACCTGCTTTTCCTTTGAAATTCATTCTCTTCCAGATGGTCAGGAAGTGGGTGATACAGCACAGCATCAAGAAGAGGCTCCATCTGGACACTGATCCCTCGTTCAATGTATAAGATTAGCTCGGAGACAGGACCAGCCCCATGGCCGAGTGGTTAAGTTTGCCCGCTCTGCTTTGGCAGCCTGGGGTTTTGCTGGTTCAGATCCTGGGAGTGGCCATGGCACCACTCATCAGGTCATGCTGAGGCAGTGTCCCACATGCCACAACTAGAAGGATCCACAAGTAAAATATACAACTATGCACTGGGGGGATTTGGGCGGGGGGGGAAGCAGACAAAAAAGATCAGCTCAGAGAGATGCAGGGCTTCTCAAGAAATCGTCAGCTGGATAGAGCAGGTGACACTGTTATAAGGTTACAGTGCTGCAAAAGTCCCTAGGGACCCCCACCCAGGATAACACAGTGCCTAGCACACTGGATGTCTCTGGTTCAGTAACCTCAAAGAAGGGAGGGAGGGAGAATGACTGAATGGGTGAGTGGGTGGATGACAGATGGATAAAAGGGTGGGTGGATGGATGATGTATGGATGAATAACAGGGAGGATAGACAATATCTCCCACAGGTGCAGTCATTCATTCACTCCACAAACATTTATTGAGCACTTGCTATGCACCAAACCCATCCCAGACATGGGGGATTCAGTGGTAAGCAAGAAAGACACAGTCTCTCTCTCCTGGAGTCCACAGCCAGGAGGTGGGAGGGAAACAAAAAGTCAGGCTCCCTTCCAAAGCAGGAATGCAGAAGGCAGTTTTCCTGTTGCACACACAATTCAACCTTGGCCACATTGGCATTTGTGTCATGAACTCAGTTGTCATAAAGGTAGGGCAGTGCAGTAGTAGGAGCCTGCGCTCTGGAGTCTGATGGACCAGGTCAAAGCAACACTTTGATGCTTACCTGCCATGGAACATGGACAGGTCAGCTCACTTCTCTTGGTCTGTTTCTTCATCTATACAATGAAGGTGCTGTCATGAGCACTGAATGAGAGAATGTAATACTCCCAATATGTGGTAGCCACTATGAATGTGCCTCAAGTGTCGGCTTTGCCCTCCCCCTTGAGTATTGCAAACATAAGGGGGTTACTGATAGGATCCATCCTTCCCTTTGAACCTCTGCTCCCTTCCTGAAGTTGGGGGTCTCTCTCCAGTGCCTCCACGACCCTGTGAATCTCCCCAGGCAGCCCACAGACATTCCATTCAAGGCTGGGGGACCCCAAGTGGCCATCCAACCCCTGCCTCAATTTCCTGTTGATGCTACCAGGCTGCCCTGGGCTATCAGAGGGGCAAGGGGCAAACCCCAGCCCCCTTTACCTCCCCACCCCTCCTTCAGCTCTCCTGCCAAAGTTGTAACGAATCAGGAAACTTCCTCAGAAGGTTCAGAAACTAAAAGACATGAAAGTGCAAAAGGGAAAGGATTTAAACCTGTCTGCTTGGTCTGACTTTCTACACGGCCCAGTGGAAACCCACCCCCCCCAAGATAAGCCTTCCTTCTCAGGGACCCCCAACTCCCAATCATTCTCCTTGTCTTCAGAGGCAGCACGTCCTCCTGCAAACCTCTGCCCGCATCGCCCACCATCTCTCAGGGGTCCCACTGGCCTCAGCACCAACTGCCCCCCAGGCACTGTGTGAGAGGCCCGAGCTGGACCTGCAGCTCCAGCGGGATCCCAGCCCCAGGGCACTCCGGCCCTCTCAGCTCCTGGCAACTCCCCTTCCCCAGCCAGGGACAAACCTTCCTGAGGTTGAGCCAGAGGGGCCAGTGGGACCCCAGGGGTGGCCACAGCCCAGAGCCATCTGCAGACCACTGTTACTGGTCAGGGAAAAGATAGGTGCAGAAATCGAGAGTAAACAGCAACTTTTATGGCAATCTGACAGAGTAATTTATATCTGTTGTTAAATCTTATAATAATTTTTAAATGGGCCTGTCTTTTGAATGAATATCTTTTTATTTCCTTTTCTAACAGTTTATTTTTATGATATTTTACAAAAGTATTGGTCTGCCACAGTTTGGAAATTTTAAAAAATGATCCTTGTCCCGGCCTGGTGGCATGGTAGTTAAGTTTGCATGCTTCACCTTGGCGGCCTGGGGTTCACAGGTTCGGCTCCTGGGTCCAGGCCTACATGCTGCTTGTCAAGCCACACTGTGGCAGCACCCCACATAAAAAGTAGAGGAAGATGGGCACAGATGTTAGCTCAGGCCAGTCTTCCTCAGCAAAAAAACCAAAATGCAACAAAACGGTCCTTGCCCGTCGATCATTTGAGAAGAACAGCTCTGAATGCGAAGGAAGAGCGTCGCTTTCCCCGAGGGTCCTGTCATTGGGGGCCCTCCCCGGACCTGGGAACTCAGGGGCTCTCCTTGCAGAGCCAGGTTCCTTCCACTGAGCCCAAACCTCCAAACCTCCCTGGCTTGGGGACCTACTGGGAATAAACCCAGCTTATTGGAGAGTCCCTCTGAACAGCTGCTCCCTTGGCCTCGGGACCCCCAGCGAACCTCACAAGGCCCCAGTGAAGTCAGAGGAGTGGGAGACCAACCAGTGGGGACAGAGGCCGGGAGGGGGTCTGTCGTACCTGCAGAGAGAGACTGGGCTGAGCGCCACCAGCTAAGTTTCTCGCCGCAGTCTCTTGCCATCAGCAGAAGGAAAGCAGACAGTTCGTTCACAGAGAGAAGGAAGAAGACAGCGGTGCAGCTGCTGGAGCGAGCGGGGGCACAGACAGCAGGGGCCGTGTTCCTGGCCAGAGATCGTCCACGCGAAGGGTCGCGCAGGCTGCGAGGTCAGCGTATCACTCCAGATGCACTCGTTCGCTGGCAGCAGGGGCCGCGGTCTTGACCCACTTGTCTCTGAGACATGGCCAGTCCCTGTCCTGCCAGTAACATCACCTTGCACAGAATGGTAATGATCGCTGCACCTCCTGAGCGCCTGCTGCATGTGGGCCCTGACCAGAGGCGGGGAGCAGGACACAGGAGGGAAACTGAGGCTCAAAGGGGAGGCATGTTTTGACCAAGGTCACAGAGCACTTAAAGGTTAATGCCGAGATAGAGACCTAGGAGTGCCGACCTAAAATCTCAGGTATTTGGAGCCAAAGCCTGATCCCACGAGTCCGGTAAAGCGGACCCAGAGCGTGGGGGCCTGCCACTGCGTCAGCCAGCCAATCAAGTGTCAGCTGGACCACAGTGTCCTGCCGGGACAGGACGCCCCAGGCCCCAGGCTGGACTCCTGTGGTACAGCCGGGCAGAACACAGGTCCCTGCTTCCAGAGGCAAGAGTGGGCACAGCCCTGCACAGCCCTAGACCACCCTGCGCAGGGGAGGGGACATTCGAGCCAAGGCTGAGGCAGCACGCCCTGAGCAGCGGGAGCACCTTGGGAAAAGATATTGCAGGCAGAGGGACACCTGCTCCCTGGGCCGGAGCAACTCCAACCCCCAGCCCATCCCCAGCCTCCTGCACGTTCTTTAGACTCATCCTAGAGGTCACCTCCCCAGGAAGCCTTCCCTGATTCAGCCCTCCCCAGGCCGGGTCAGACACTCCTCTGGGCTCCCACAGCCCTGGTTCTGCCCCTGGTGACATCTGTGTCATCGTCTCTCCATGTCCCCACAGGACTGGGGCAGCATGAGGGAAGGGGCTGGATCATAGCAGGTGCTGCAAGTGCACACGTCGGGTCAGAGGCCTGGGGTGGAGGGAGGACCCAGCAGCCAGGCGCCCTTCGCTGGACGGCGAGCTCCCGTGATCAGCCTGGATTCTGCACGGTCATTGCTTCTGGGGCTAGAACAGCACCCAGCCCGAAGCCAGCATCCCTGAGCACTCGTTACATAAAGGAGCTGCGAGTCTCAGTGCACGCGGGCCCGGCTCAGCACTCACCCACTATCTCCCTCCAACCTATTCTCCTCCCACCAACTACATACTGGGGGTGCTTATTCTTATTCCTACTGCACAGGCCCAAGTTTGGGGGCATTTGGGGTAAATTTGTTAAGGATGGAGAAAATACCAAAACCGGACAGCTGGATGAACATTCGTAAAGCAGACATGCCACGTAGGTCAGAGATGTAGACCGTCCCCTGCTCTGAGGCCGCCCCACCTCCCAGCACAGCGCCCCGGGAGTCACGGCCGTCCTCCCTCCCCGCAGACCCTGCCCGTGGGAACTTCACAGGGGAGGCGGCCTCGGGCGGGCGGGTCTTCTCCTGTGGTTCTGCTTGGCCCCACGTGCAGGACACGCCCAGCACCATGCGCGGTGGGGGCAGCCACGCTCACTGGGGGATTGCCTTCAGCGCGTGTCAGCCGCGCTTTACTCATCCGTCCGCTGTTGGCGGCACGTAAGTGGTCTCCCGTGGGCTGTTCCTGTGCTTTGGGGCACGTACGTGTGCGTTTCTGTCGCATGTCCACCCAGGGGTAGAACTGCTGAGTCATGTGGAGCAGACGCTGCCCCACAGTGTGGGTCAGACCTCGGTCCAAAGTGCCTGGACCAACGTCCACCCCACCAGCGCCGACGAGTGCCCCGCTGCGCGGCACTTGCGACGTCTGCGGCACATTGCTGCGTCCTGGTGGGTGTTCAGTGAAGTTGCGCTGTGGTTCAGTTTGCATTTCCCCGAGGACCGACAAAGCTGAGTGCCCTCACGGTCGGGGTCCAGAGGGGCAGAATTTCATCCTGCTCAGGTGGGCGGGGCGAAGGGCAAAGGTTTCAGAGAGGGGTAGATGCTGACTGAGCATCTGAAGGGAGGCCGGGCCTGGGGCAGGAAGAGTGGAACAGTGTTTTAAGAGGAGGGACTGGCATATCCAGAGGTCGGGGGGTGGGGAGAAATCACAGTCCACTCCGAGGCCCACAGGTGCCCAGGGCGTGGGAGAGGGGCAGAAATAAGCCTGTCCAAGAACTCTGGCGGTGGCCCAGGGGGCCGGTGGGACCCCACGGGGAGGAGACAGGCCTGAGCGCCATCCTGTGCCCACACTTACTGCCCCCAGCAAGGTCCACCCCTGTGTCTCCTCTCAGGACAGGCCTGTCCCTCTGTCCAAGGCCCACGGTGCCTCGGGCCATCTGGAGCTGTGTGCTGGCTTTGTGAGGTGTCAACCAACCAGGCTGGACGACATTTCTGAGTCCCTTTCCCACAGAGGGGCCCTCGTGGGAGACTTGGAGGGTGGGAGGGAGGCAGTGGATGCTCTGTGGCTCGCCTTCTTGGGTGAGGCAGTGGCTGCTGCAACTGCTGGACCCTTGTCCCTGGGTCCTTCTCTGCTTCTCCCCGCAGCGGGCAGGTGAGAGGGGGCCCGGCTCCTGCAGGACACCCTCGTCACCCCCACGGTGGAGGCAACAGGACCTGAGCTGACACGGGTCTCAGTGGTCCTCCTGAGGTTCCAGCTCCTGCTGTGGCTTCCAGATTGTCTGGCTCCCCTCCCACACTCATCTTCCCTTCCCCACTGCTGCCCTGACCTCAAGCTCCAGCATCAGATGAGAGCCTGACAGAGACCACTTAACCCACCGGCTACTGCATGGGGCTGGTAACCTATCCCTTTACAGACAGACAGACAGACACATAGATGCGTATGTGGGATGGTATATATCATCCTGCATTCAAACATACAAATTTACATACGTATGTAGGTACACACATTTATATATTTAAATATATTGATGTAATTTAATAAAATTATTTTAAAATTTTATGATAATTCAAATTATATTGAAAATAAAAATATATTCATTATTTACTTATAAAGGAATGTGATCATATATAGTCCTTTACATAATTCTATAACCTTATTTATAGACTTACATACATGTACGTACACACACGCCCACAGACCCACTGGGAGACACAGCAGTTCTCTAGAACCTAGCAGTTCTGCCTCCCTGACGGAACCCTGGCCAGGGGCCACTCTGTGAATAAGTGTTTTTTAATCTTTATCTATAAAATAAAAGATAACAGTAAGTGATGCCGAATCCCCCGTAATTCACGCAGCAGCTCACGCACCATATACAAAGCAAGTGAGAAACGCCGTGCTCAGCTGTTTCCAACAAGATGTAAGTGTCTGTGTGATAATTATTATCAAAACTAATTTTCAATATGCTTACATTGTTTTGATCAATTGGGTTCTGACAACAAATGTAGGGATAACTAAATCCAGAAGAAAATTTAAAGTCTTAGAATGTGAATAGTGATCACAGAAATATTTAAAAATCTATTTCAGCTTATATGATTGTGTTTGTAAGGGATAGGAGGGATTTGGAAGACCGTAGAGCACAAAAGATGTGCACTGTCCAGTCCAGCAGCTGGAACCTTAACACCGTACGAGCTGATGTCCACCATCTTAGGAGGGATCATTTCCTGCATTTTAAAATTTAATTTAATTAATTTATTTTTTGTGAGGAAGATTGTCACTGAGCTAACATCTGTGCCAGTCCTCCTCTAGTTTGTATGTGGGATGCCGCCACAGCATGGCTTGATGAACGGTGTGTAGGTCCGTGCCTGGGATCCGCACCTGCAAACCTCGGGCTGCCGAAGTTGTGTGCATGAACTTAACCACTGTGCCATGGGGCTGGCCCTCCTGCATTTTTTTAAATTCCAACATTTTAAAATAAAACTGTTACATCACCTTTTGTCACCATTTAAACTTCAGATGAAAAGTTTAGAGATGAACTATAAGAAGGGTGAGGCCGCATGCTCTCCTCAAAGTTCCTGTGGGGATATAAAGAGAGTTTGGGGACCCCGCCCTGGACCCAGGCTCGGCGACCCTTTGGGTTGCCCCAGCCCTGTTGCCTTCCTGTGGGTGCACCCACATTCCAAAGTGTCCAGCACTGTGTGGTCTCATTCTGGAAGGAATACGGAGAGGAAAGGGGGCCGTCCCCTTAGGACCTCCCGTAGGCCCCAAATCTGGCCTTGTGAGCCCGCTCAGTCCCGGGACATGAAGCTGGGAGCATTGGAGGTGGCTGGCCTGCTCGCTCTAGGCACACAGAGTTTGTGCTCAGGGGATGGAGGGGGTGCCCAAGACTCTAAAAGCCCCCTTTTGGAGCTGAAGGAGCCCAGAGCCTTTGCACTGTCATCTGTCTGGCTCTGAATGGCAGGGAAGGGTGTCCGGACAGTGGAACCACATGGCAGCCCCTTCAGAGCCGGCCCTCGAGGGAGCCCACCTGGATGTAGATCCCAGCCTTCCAGTAAGATCTGCCAGCAAGCTCCAGCCCACGGCCCGCACAGCATCCACATTAACTGCCCTTCTCACCAACCTGAGCCCTGAGCTGTGGTGTTACCTTGGAGCTTCTGTCCCATAAGAGTGCTTCTCTTTCTGTCTCATCGTTGATGGCTTAGTCATTTCCCTCACAGTGACGACAGGACCGCCCCTGCCCAGCATCTTCGGGCCAGAGGCAGGTGCCTGGACACGCATGTGCGTGCGTGTGCCCACGTGTGAACCTTTCTGGGCCCAGCTCCAAGCGTTCCCTACATTCCAAGAGGGGCCTTGGCTGCAGACCCTCTTCAAAAGCCCTGCAGGCAGACACTCCCGCATTATCAGATGCAGAAATGTTTCCTCTCCGTTCGCTGGTGTCTGGCTCCTGCCCACAAAATATTCTATCGGGTCAAGTCATCAGCGTGACCCCTCGGGGGCAGACGGAAGGTCTGCTGAGCAAGCTCCTTAGGCTGCAGTCAGGGGGACAGCCTGAGAGCGAGGGGCCCATTGACACACACTCAGCGTGGGCAGACATCCCAAGAAAGACTCTCTCACACGCACATGCGCTCAGCAAAGGCAGCAGGTTGGGGTCCATTCGCACTGCCCCGGCCGGGTCCTCCTCACCCCTGTCCAAGATGAGAGCTCCAAGGCATGAGCATCCCCATGCCCGGGCTCCAGGCACTGCTGTTGCTGTTCCACTTGTCCGTCAATCCCAGCCTGACAGGCTCTGTCCAAAGGAATAGGGGCCTCCCGAGGGACACCTTGGCATTCTGCTCATGCCTCTTTCCAGCAGGGTTAGCTGCACCCCAGAAAATCGTTGGATAGACTTAGTGTGTGCCAGGCACATAATAAATCCTCAGTAAAGTGAACTACCATCACCATTACTGTTTCTTCCCCACAAGAACAAGTGAGCTTCTTGAGGACAAAGAACCATGCCGTAGCATCTTATATCTCCTTTACCCAACATAACACTTGGAACACAAAGTGGGCATTCAGGAAACAGTGGCTGGATGAATAAACAGAAGGATGGATGAACAGATGGACAGGTGGGTGAGTGGATGGATGGACAGATGGATGGATGGGAGATGGATGGGGGAAGGATTCTTGGGGGATGGGAAGACGGATGGAGGCATGGGTGGGTGGGTGGATGGAAGGAAGAGTAGATGGATGGATAGAGGATGCATGAATGGAAGGAAGAAAGGATGGATGGTTAGATGGATGGATGAACAACTGAACAAACCAACCGGCTGTGGAGGTAGACACAGAGCAGGAAGGATGGAGAAGCTGGAGCAGGGTAACGAATATGATGGTGCATGCATTATCTTTATAGGAAACAAACCAATCAGTGAGAGGCACACGCTGCATTTCCTAACTGGTGGAAAACAGCTGTAGCCATAACAAGGAAACAGGTTTGACAGTGGAGTCGTCCCCATGGGATGGGGACTTGTTTGGAGCCCACTAGACAGAAACAAGGATCTGGAAGAGTCTGAACGTGGGACGTTATGAAGACCACAGAGTCTCTGGGAAACACTAAATCCACATGGCATGGTAACCATCTCCATCAGCTCTCAGGAAGGGGTCTGAGAGCTACTGTGGGTCCTCCATTTGAGGGGACGCTCTTGTCCCACCAGGCCCAGCCTGGTGGCTCCCCTGTTCTGATCGTTGTCTACGGGGATCTTCAAACCACCCACATGGCACCCTCTGTCTCCTGCTCTTGCTCCTGGTCTGTGAATAGGCCTTTCTACCTGCTTTGCCAGCGAGGGCATCCCACCTCGACCTGGCCATGAGGAACTCTCCATTCTCCCCCCCGTGCCCCAACCTCCCCCTGTGTCTCTATATCCACAAATGACACCAGAGACTCAGGGGCTCCAGGCCAAAACCTCGCAGGGCCCTAGGGGGTTTCCTCCAAGACCTACCCCATGTCCCCCTCCACCACCACCACCACAGACCTGCACAGGATCTGCAGACATCCCTGGTGGGCTGGAGCAAGTGGGAAGCCAGAGGGCCAGGTTCTCGTCCTGGCTCTGCTGCTGATCTCCTCTGAGGCCCTGAACGTGGCACTGCTCGTCCTTGGGCTCAGTCCCTCCACCTGTAGAATGGGGACACTGAGGCCTGTATCAGAGGGTTGCTGTGACAACCAGATGAGGTAGTGTGTGAGGGCCTCACAGGAGGCAGGGAAAATAAGACACATGCCCCAGAGCAATGGCACTCCTTCCAGAAGCTCAGAGCTCCTCACAAGCTGTGAGCCTCCCTCCCCACTGAACCAGGAGCAGCCTGACTTCCACAGTGGGGAGACTTTCTCAGATCCCCCACTGGCCAGTGGTTGGTGGCAGGCCAAGGCAGGCAGCCATCTCTGGACCCCGGGCCCCCGGGTCTTCCTACTAACCCGGCCAGCCCTCCGGGGCCTGCCTGCTGGACCTGCCCAGTTTCTGGGACTGCAGCTGACCCAGCTGAGAGAAGAAGGGGTTCTCTGGGCAGGGCCAAGTGCCCTCCAGGGAGGCCCGGCCCCCCATCCAGGGCCAGCCCTAGGGAGGGGACGCGGTGGCCATGCTTCCTCCTCCACAGCCCCTCACAGGTGACACTGAGTGTTATCTGGGCCATGAGAGCGGCTTCTAGCAGTGGCTCAGGGCACACGGGCTCACCAGGGTACCTGGGGTCGACGGGCTGTTCTTCCAACTTGAGCAATTCCCTGCATCAAAGCCAGGTGCACACCTTCTCGTGTGGCCGGATCCTTGAGTGAAATGATGACACCATGCGAAGGCTGATAAGTCCCGGTCTCCCAGAAGAGGAATTTGTCTCCTCCTGTTGGGAGCTCAGATGTTGGGCAAGCATGCACCCCAAGTGCATCCAGAATATGCACGTTTAGCTGTCAGGCCCTGGGATCCACTGTCCTCTCACCCTATCCTTCTGAAATCCCATGGGGAAGGGCTGGTGGCCCTCCCTACAGATGAGGAGACTGAGGCTCGGGCGGTTGAGTAAGTTGCTCAAAGTCACACTCAGTAAGTGGCCCAGCTGAGACCCCAGGCGGGTCCGCCTGGCTTCCCGTCTGCCCTCCCAACTGTGAGCTGTCCGCCCCCCCAGTCCGGGTCCCAACAGGTGTCTTCCGGGCAGGAGTCAGGAGATATGTCACTGGGGGCAGCAAGGCATTGTGGAGCTAGAGGAGGATGCTCGAGCCAGATGCCTGGATCCAGCTCTGCCCTTGCCAAGGGACCGTCCTAGGAAGCTTCTCGAGCTCTCTGAGCATCCTCGTCCTCGTCTGTCATGGGAAGAACACGACAGCCTCCCCCAGAGGGCCTGCCCCTGGAATGCACCCAGCACTGGCCCCTCAGTGACTGCCCACCCGACAGCCCCAGTGCAGCTCCTTCCCCCGACGGCAGCCTGGAGCAGGGGCCAGGACACAAGACAGCACGGTCCAGGGTGGAGACCGAGAAACACACAGCCTCTGGCCAGATGGAGGCCTGTCAGCAACTGTGAGCACAGTAGAGGGTACCCCATGAGGATGCAGCCCACCCAGGACACCCCTGTGCTCCAGTGCTCTTAGCACTTTCACCTCGGATGTCCCTGGGCCAACTCACATGGTCACTCACCAGGGTCGGTCTCTCCATCGGAAGCAGAGTGCAGTGCCGCCTGGCTCATCCACACAACTGAGCTCTCCAGGGGGGACACCCCCACCGAGGTGAGGGATGGTCAGGTGAAGAGGGCAGCTGGCTTCCGTGTCGACATAAGGCGGGACATCTTTGAGGGGGGTTATTCTGACTACCACAGTCCATGAAACTGCAAATACAGACCAGCATGAAGGGGAAACCAGCGGCCCTGATCAATACCTGCTTTTGACATTTTCCTGCCCATCCTCTGGACTCTTCTGAGTGTGAGTACTTTCAGGGATGGACCCGTGCTCGTCTGCAACTCGCTGTGACCAGAGCCTCATGCAGTCGGGGCACTTGCCGCGTCGCTCAGCACAGACCCCACGTGGCTGCCTGGGGTTCCAGCGGGCAGATGAAGCAATGAGCTGGGACCAGTCTCCCATGTGGGACATACAGGCTGTTCCCGATTTTTGCCATTTATACAACGACAGGGACGCATCCTTTCAGTTTGATCTCCACCCTCACCCTTGTAAGCGAGATCCTGGGCTCAAGCTCATTCCACGGGCGTCTCAGGCCAAGGCCATCTTCTTTCTGTTCTCTCCAGGTAACCAATGGTCACTGGTGTGGGGGGGCCGGGCAGACGAAGAAGGCTGGGGAGGGGCACGGACTCTGAGGCAGACCTACACCCGTAGGGCTGGCCTGCAGGTGGAAGAAGGGCCCAGGAGCTGAGGGACATGGGCCCCTCTAGAAGCCAGAGAAGGCCAGGAGTGGCTTCTCCCTAAAGCCTCCGGAGGGAGGTGGCCCTGACGATGCCCTGATTCCCGCCCAGCGAGACCCCATAACAAGCCTAGGCTGTGGAAGCCGCTGAACCTGTGATAACGTGTCACAGGGGCAAGAGAAAACCAACACACCGTCTCTACCTGGACGGCTCCCAGTGCCGTCTCCAGCCAGGGCCTGCCCCCAGGTCCAGACACGTGACCCATTGCCACTGTGCTGCACGGTCAGCTCAAACCCAGCACGTCCACAGCTCGAGTCCCCACCCCACCCCACCGTGCCACCCTCTCACATCCCAACTAAGTGACAGGTGGCCACCTGCAGGCCTGGGTTAAACCGCTGTGTGGCCGGCAGCCATGCCAGCTGGGCTTTGACATCGGGGCACATCTCTAAGCTGCTCTGGTTCCCCAGTGAGACCTTGCTGGTGGGGCCCAAGGGCCTGGCTGCCATCTCTGCACCATAACGTGGAGACAGTCCGACCAGCCTCTGAGGCGCATGGCTGGGGCTCAGTGAACGACAGCCTCCTCCTCACAGGGACAGTGGTGTGAGGTAGCCAGGCCCGGGCTCGGCCTCATCGGGGTTGGAATGGGACCTGGGCCAGCTCTGGATCTCTCTGAGCCTCAGTTTCCTCACCTGTGAAATGGGCACAGGCACCCCATTGCAGAGGAACCCCCTGGCGTCCTGACCTGAGTTCCCTCACCGGCCACTACAGCCTCGGCCCGAGCTGGCTCACAAGTGCCCCTACAGGGGAAACTGCCCTCCGTCAGGGCCTCCCCAACCCAGGGCACACGGAGGCATGAGGGGGCCACTGCCCCAGGTTGGCCTCCCCAGGCGGTCCAATGCACCCTACAGAGCTCCCGGGGTCGGGCCAGCCTCCCCAGGCAGTCCAGTGTGCCCAGCAGAGCTCCTGGGGTCAGGCTGCAGCATGACTCCAGCCGAGACCACTTTTCTGCCTGATTCCTTGCCCTGCCCCGTCCTGAGAGCACACCCAATGAATCACACGACCAGAATCCCCATCTCAGGCTCTGCTTCTAGGGTCCCTAGACTGCCTGCCACACACAGGCTGGTATAGAATTAGCCAACGCCTGTCCAGTGTTTCCCATGTGTCACACGTCCAGCACAGCCCAGTGGGCAGCGGGGGCAGCCCTCAGCTGTCCTGCCTGTCGGGAAATGAGCAGGCTCAGACTCCTTCCCCGCCACCTCGGGCTCCCCTTTCACAGGGGGCACGGGTCCTCAGGACTGTGGGGAAAACCCAACTCCTACTGGCTGGAGTTAGATGTACGATTTCATTGTGTTTCTTTGGTTACTCAAGATTGGATTACAAAGTCTCAGATTCACCTGTGTTCTGGTTTCCAATTTCCATGGAAACCAGACATTATCTGTCCTCTGCCTGAGAGAGGAGCGGCTGGCTGGGCCCCCTCTGGGTCCTGCCAGCTGCCAGCCCTTCAGGGCAGTGCGGGATGGGGCCTGGGGCTGGGAAGAGAAAGAGGCCCTAAGGGACAGTCAGCTCAAGGACAAGGAAACGTCACTGGCTTGGAGAGGGGCTGCTCCCCCACTTTACAGGTGAGCACACCGAGGCTCAGGGAGGGAAAGGCGTGTCCCAAACCCGACAGACCAGTCTCAGGGCCTGCGGCAAGCAGGGTTGTTGTGGGCACATCGTCAAAGGTGCACAGCCGGCCCGCCCTTTAGAGCCGCGGTCCACGTCCCTACAACCGCACGGCCAAAGTCGGGGTCCGCAGGACGCCATGGCCATGCGGGTTCGAGGGACAGGCTTCCCTTCCGTCCAGTCCCACCGGGGCTTCCTGAGCATCTGCCCTGCACTCAAACGTGACTCGAGCAGGCTTCAGGTTTGTGAAAGGCTTCACCTCTGAGGCTGGACCTCTCGGGAGGGAGTTCCACGGCCCAACAACCCACAGCCATGGACGGCCAGTGGCTCCTGCCCACCCTCACGGCCCCCAGCCCCCTGCCTGGAACGTCACCTCCCTGCCTCTCACAGCCCAGAATACCCTCCAGGGACCACCGCAGGCCCCAGGTAGCTGCAGGGGACGTGGAGGAGACCCAAGAGGTGTGCGTCCCCATCCCCAACGTCTGAGGGGGCGCTGGGGCCCAGCATTTCTCGGGCTGAGGGCTCTGCCAGGCTGAGGGCGGGTCCATAACTGGGGGATGGCAGGGGGTGCGGTGAAGGAGCCCGCGCAAACTGTGGACACTCAAGCTTGATCTTGGCCCTCAGAGCCAGGATCCTCCTTTAAACGGATGACGGCCTTGCCCCCAGGTTCCGGGCAGAGCAGAGGGACCTGAGACCCGGGGCAGGGGGACTCACACAGCCCCAGGCTGGACTCTTTTTGGAAGCAAGTAACAGAACCAACTCTAGCTTCAGCCAAAAAATAAAGGGAGACGGGGGGAGGTGGGGGAAGGTATGGAGGGAGGGAGGGCGGCAGGGCTGTCACAGAGCTGCAGGCGGGTGCTCGGGGCTCAGGAGCCGAGAACCGGGCACCATGGGAACCCCGGACTGGCCAGTGCCCACGCTCCTCTCGGGTCTCCGCCTTGTGCTGTGGATGGAGCGTTTCACGGCAGAATAAACGGCTGCCACATGATCCTGGATTTCTGAACAACCAGCCCAGTCACAAGCAGAGACTCGTCCTTCGTTCAAACTCCCGGTGAGGACACCGTGCCACCTGGCCAGGGTCAGGAGCTCACAGGGCATGAAGACATCACTCTACTGTGACCATGTGCGCAAGGCATGCGGTGGAGGGAGACCTCCGCTGGGTCCCCTGAGCCTGGAAAAGCACAGCTCCAGGCCTGCTCCATGGGGGCTTCTGAGGGGAATCCAGCCCCCGAAGGCTCAGGCCAGGCCGGGCAAGCTGGCGTGGTCACAGGCCTTCCAGTCCTCAGGCTGCGGGCCGCCCCCTCGACCCGTGGCCAGGCAGGCTCCGCCGGCCAGTCTAATGAGAAGGCCCAGCCCCGAAGGCGCAGAGGCTCCCGCGAGCCCCTCGGCCGGTCAGCGGGCCGCCCCGCGGACCAGGCAGCTCTTCCCACTTGGAGCTCAAGCTGTGGTTTCTCTTTACGCCAAGAAAAGTCTCCCAGGCTCCCTGCCGGAGCCTCCGCAGGCGCACGGGGAGGGGAGGAAGTGCACACGCAGCACTTGGCTGCCTCCCGGTGCAGAGTCACCGCTTCCCGGCCTGAGCGGGCCCCAGCCGAGGGAGGGACCTGCCTGGCTCGCAGGGACCCCGGAACAGAGGTTAATTCAGGTGAAGGCTGCACAAGCGTGGAGCCGCGCCCTGGCCGAGCCTCGCTGGCTGGCCCTGCAGGACCGTCGCGGCTCTGCAGCCTGGCCTGAAGGCTCTGGGTGCTGCTCTGTTTTCAGCAGTCAAGGCCTGATGATTCAACAGACAGTTAAGAAACAGTGGATTCCCGTCCAAGTCGTTTTCTGGGGCACGGAGGGCTTAGGAGAAATTCCTTCTGCTTCACCCCCTGCTGCTGAAAACATCTCTGGACTCCGAGCGCTCTGGGCAGTATTGGTCAGGGGACGGCATCGGGAGCTCAATGACACCCCTGTGGATCTCAGTCTCGGGGAGGCCCCTGACTTCGCTCCAGCCTCATCCCCTTGTAAAGTTCCTGAAAGGGCTGCAAGAGCACCTCCTCCCTCCGTGTCCCATGTGCACTCAGCCAGGCAGACCTGGGTTCCAGCTCCAGGCCGCCATATACTGTGAGGCCTTGGGCGAGTGGCTCAGCCTCTCTGTGTCAGACTTCTCGTCAGCACAAAGAGGGTGACATTGAGGGGACCCACCTGTGGGGACTGTGAGGAGAAAAGGTGACACAGCCTGCTCCCCTCGTGGTAGGGGTGTGAACCGGCTCTGTCTGACCCTGTGACCTCAGCCGTCCACCACCAGCTGCCTCTCCAGGGCCACTAAGAAAGCCTTGGGGGGGGGTCTCCATCCACCCCGAGTCTTACAGGCAAAGAAGCCGAGGGGGCAGGCACCACAGAGACCCCTGAGACCCCATCTCAGAAAAACTGGAAATCTGATTCCACATGTGTTTGGGAGTTGCTTGGGGTTGGGGGTTGAGGGTGACAGGGGACAGCTCTGGAATAAAGGAGAGGTGGTCCTCAGCGTTGTCCTGCACACTGGCCCCTGTGCAGCGGAGACCGCGTGCTTGTGGGGGTAGGGGGTGGGGCCTGCTGATCGTTCTGCTCTTCTGGCCAAGTGCTTTTCTGTCAATTTTTATGAAATGCAAAAGGAGTTTTTGTTTTATTCTGTTTTTTTTGTAAAGCTTAAAAACACATCTACATCTTATACTTGAGCTTCCATACTTTAAAAAAAAGAACAAAAATAAATAAATAAAAAGAAACCCATCTCAGGCTCGGTCAGCAGAGCTACAACGGAACTCGCCCGGCCTCCCCCAGGGTGAGGCTCCCCCCGCACAGTCACAGCAGCCCCAGCATGACCACTGCTCGCCAGCTTCCGTACACAGCAGCTGACTTCCACATCTCACTGGGCACTGACTCGGCGCCACGCCCTCCGAGGTGTGCGGCCTGGTCACCCCACTCAGTCCTCTACCTGGCAGGGCCACCCATCACCTACAGTTTAAGGTCAGGAGACTGCCCCAGAGGTCACTTCTGGGCCAGCATGCTCTGCCCCTCGCCACTGGGCACACAGCCCCATATGGCCTTGCTGCTAGGACCCTCTGTCTGACCAGACTCCACACCCCTTGGTTCAGGTTCCACTGAGCAAGCACCTGTCGCTCTGGGCAGTTCCTTTGGGCCAGCTCCTCAGGCTTGGATCCATCAGCTGGGGCTGGGGGCTGGCGGAATGGAAGGCCCCCTGCCAGGGGCCGTGGGGAGGTGGCAGGTGTGATAAGGTAAGTAAACCATTTTTGTGAGTTTGTGAGCCACTCTAGCAAATGATGGAACCCGAGGAGGGGGTCATGGGAACCTCTGATGTTCAGCCAGGAGGTCCAAAGCACAAGTGACAACCTGGACTTGTGACCGGCATCTGAAGGGGGGGAGGGGAGGGAGTCTTGTGGGACAGAGCCCTTAACCTGTGGGGTCTGACGCTATGCCAGGCAGACAGTGTCAGACCTGGGTTAACTTTGTGGAGGGCCCAGTCAGTGTCCTTGGAGAACAGGAGGGTTTGTGAGGGAGAGCAGCCCCCCAAATGTGGCACCTGCAACCGGGGGCAGGGGGCAGATATCCTCAGCAGAGAATGGGCTGGGACCCCTCAAGGTCACCCCCTCCTCACTTTACGGATGAGGGAGCAGCCCCCACGGGAGGTGGCCCACCCATGGTCACACAGCCCGTGATGCCAACCCAGCTCTTCCACCTTCCATGTGCCAGTGTGAGGCGCACAGGGCATGCCCCCGTCTCACTCTGATGGGATTCCAGCCCCTGCCCATGCTGCAGGGTGTGCTCGTCTGAAGGGTGGATAAAATGGTGTGGGCTGGCCCAGACAACAGCACCAACTCTGAGTGGCCCCATGGCCCACCTCCTGTGTTCGCGAGTAACCTCCAGAGTGTGGGCAGGGCCTGCAACTGGCTTCTAACCAACAGGACCCTGCAAGGGTGATGGGCCGTCACTTCAGCAGTAACCAAACGAGAGGGTGTCAGCAGTCTTGCCAGGGGGCGCTCTCCCTTGCCAGCTCTGAAGAAGCTGCCACGCGGTGAACGGGCCTCAGGACAGGGCCACGTGGCAGCGAGCTGAGGCCAGCCTCTGGCCGACAGCCAGCAAGGCACCGAATGCTGCCAACAACCACGTGAGCTCAGCAGCAGGCCCTTCACCAGTGAGGCTTGAGCTGAGAGCACAGCCCCAGCCAAGAAGACAGCAGCAGCCTGACGAGGACCTGAGCAGAGGACCCGGCTAAGCCGCGCTCAGAGCCCAGGCCCACAGCAACTGTGAGAGGACAGTGTTCCTTTGGCCGTGAAGTTCGTTGCAATTCATTACACAGCAGCAGACAACAAATACATAGAGGGTCCCTCGCCACAGCCCTGACGACCACTCTGCCGGAAGCATCCAGATGCGCCAACCAAGGCCAACAGGGAGAAGGCAGGACAGCGTTTCCACTTCAGGGCGCCTGCCCACTATGAAAATGACTCCATGGACTACGGAGGAGGATTTCTGAAGTCATGACCAGGGGAGTGCTCTAGAAACACACCATTAGCCACCGTCGCCGATTAACAGGAGTTCGCAGACCCGTTTTGGAGAATGCCCTGTGATGAGTCATCAAAATCAACTTATCTTCTCTCCTTGAAAAAGACAATCACAGCCCTTCTGTTGGCAAATGCAGCTGCTGCTTAAAGGACCAGTGATGTGTTTCCTCCCGGAAGTAGGGAGTTCCCTCCCCAAGGATCCAGGAAGAGGCAGGACCCCCGCTGTCCCGCGGTGGCATCAACCCCATCGGTGCACAAACCCAAGCAGGTGTCAGCACCGAGAGCAGCCTCAGGAGCCACTCGAGCAGCCCTCTGGTTTTACTGATGGAGGGACTGGAGCCCAGGAAGGGTGAGGGGCTTGCCTGAGATCACACAGCAGACTGGAAGCATGACGAGGAGATTCTGGGTCCCAACAGCCAGGCTCCACAGCGCCCACAGTTCCACCATGATGTCCACTCCCAGAAACAAACTGTCTAAATTAACAGGGATCTGCAAATGATCAAGTTCACGCCCCCACCCCCAAATATCAACAGGGAAGATATCCCCCAGAATTCCTGCCAGATAGTCGTGCAGCCTCCACTTGCACACCCTTGATGACAGGGTGCTCACTCCCCGGAGGCAGTGTGTCCCACCTCTTGTCAGCTCTGCTGATCCAAACATTTTTTCTTTCGTGGGCTGAGCAGAAATCTGCCCTCAGTCTGGCTTCCGTGTTGGATGTTCCGTGTTCCGTATGGAGGGTGGCATAGAACAAGCTGTTCTATTCTCCACCCAAGACCCCTGGGACTGTCTCTTCTCTCCCCTGGCTGAAGCCCTACGCCCAGCCCCAGCCACTCCTCCTGGGCACAGTGCCACCTCCAGCCCCCTCCGGGCCCTTGGAGGATGCCCCAGACATGCAGAGCTGCCGTGAACCGTGTGCCCCCAGCACCCTCCCTCAGGCGCCCATCCCCGAGCCTGGTGGGAACCATGGTCACTGCTCTCTGCACCCCATGACCAAGGGGGGCCTAGGGAGAGGGAGGGGCTCAGAAACTGTGGGTGCGCAGTAAGCGTGGGCTGGGTGAGGCAGACCTCCTGCCCTTCGGGACCTGCACCCCTCGCCTTCTGCCGGCATCTCAGACCTAGACCTGGAGTTCTTGCACCTTCCTGGGGTGTCTGCTGCCCAGCTCCACTTTCAAAACATCCCAAATGCATTTTGCTGCCCCTTTTTTTGGGAGCTGAACCACGCCCACATCAGACCCAGATCCGAGACCTCTCAACAGTCAGTTACTACCTGCTAGGGCTGCCGAAACTTTTTATCCATCCACCAGGAAAAATCTATTCCTTACCTAGTGCCACCCACTGGTCCTTCACGCTCATTCCACCTCCCGCTGAGAAGCAGAAAAACATCAACACTTCCTGCCTCACATGACAACCGCATTGTTAAGAGTGTTTCTCACAAAATATCTCATTTAATTCCCCAAACAGCCCTGTGAGCTTGTTTCTCTTGAGCCCATTCTGCAGACGACGCGACCGAGGCTTGGGAACCCTGAGACTGGCCTGAGCGCACCTGCTGCGGGGCAGAGCTGGATGCAGTGAGCAGCTGTGGGGCTGCTGTTAACACTTTATACCACTGATGTTTCCATAAAGAACAACTTGCTTCTGAGCTTCCTAGCAGCCCTCGCAAAAAGGGTGATGAGAAAAGTCACCTGCTTCTCACCGTCTGAGGACCTGACAGGCAGTGCCAGTTCTCCAAGCGCCCCACAGAGAGCCGTCTGTCACCTGCATCCTTGCTTATGGGTCACAGAGGGACAGAATGGCCAGTGTCTCCTCTGTAGGAAGAAGCTTCCAGCACAGAGCCCCGTGGACTCCTTGGCCTGGCGTAGGCTGGGGGTGGAGCAGACCCGGGAGGTGGCTTCACGGAGGGCAAGGACCCTGGACATCTCTGGGGTGGGTGTGTGCATGAGGGCGCCTTCTGAGCCCCCCTCCCTTTGCCTGTCCCCCAGACCCCTCCTCGCGGCCATGTCTCCTGGTGCAGCCAAGGGTGTGGGAGAGAGGCAGTGGGGGAACCTTGTCCTCGGGACGGAGTTCTGTGGCCCAGAAGACAGTCTGGTGCCTTCAGAAGGTGCCAGCACCACTCTGCAGCATCAGGAGAGCAAGCCTGCCTTTGGAAGATGCCTCTCTCCAAGGGTTCTGTGAGGTGAACCCTGAGTGACCACAGCACGGGGCCGTGGCCCCAGTGGCTGAGCAGGTAAGGCCCTGACCTCATCGCCAGGCCTGTGAGATGCTACCATGGGCCCCAGAAGTGGGGACTCAGCCTGTCTAGGGCGTCGGCAAGCTGGGGCAGGAGGGCAGGGAGTCCCGGAAGGAAGCAGCAGCAGGTGGCAGGTGTGAGCACCTGTGGGTCCTGCGGCCTGACCCCGTGCCCACCTCACCCACCGCCTGCACCCAGCCGTTTCCTGCCTGTCTCTGTGCCTTGGCCAGTGCTGTTCCCTGCCTGGAACACACCCCGCCCCCCCCCAACCATGGATCATCATTTGAAACACCCTTGTGCGTCTCCTCCTCCCATCTCCCTGCCTCCTCAGCAAGGCCCAGCGTCCCCCAGGCCCCCGGAATCTGCCTTCCTCTCTCCCGGCACAGTGCTTAGGCACGGCTGAGGTCCCTGCTGGGTTCGGGGTCCTCAAGATCCAGGCCAGGCGTGAGGCTCCTCCGTGTCCCCAGCAGGAGCCTGGCCCAGAGGGGCAGCAGCGAGTGGGACTGAGGTCAGCTGACATCTACCGGCTGAAGGGCTCAAGCGTCTCAGGTGGAGGGAGACTGGGCCTGCCCTCCCACACACCAGGGTCTGCACTGGGTGGACATGCGAGTCTCTCGCCCCATGTGGCAGACGTCACCATTCCCATTTTACAGAGGGGAAACTGAGGCTCCCATAACTTGCTCAAGGCCATGCAGCTCAAAGAGGCTGAGGCCACATTCACACCCACATCTTTTGGGCTGGTTTTGTTGTTCTCCCAACCCTGAATCGGTTCTCCTGGCACCCTGCTTCTGCCCCACTGCCTGGTAGCCGGCTTTGTGCAGCAGGCTGCTAATGCCCAGTGTGGCCTATGGGGTGAGTCTCAGAGGCTGGGTTCCGGGACTGAGGGAGGGCCTGCAGCGGGAGCTGGGGCCCTGGGCCCTGAGGACGGAGAACCGAGCCCCCACTGAACTCACGGAGCCAGGGCCCGGGGCAGCCGTGTGGGCTGGAAGCACCCACCCAAGGTGGGATCGGAGGCAGCCCCTCTTGCCCAGCGGCCAGGATCCCAGCCCTGACCCCTCCCTCAGGGCCTGCCCCAGGCCCAGCAGCTCCCAGGGAGGGCGTTCGCACAGGCAGGGAGAATGCTGAGTCCAGGTGTCAGGACCTGCGGGGACCGCTCTGACACAGAAGCCCGCGCCCCGCCTCCGCCTGTGTCAGCAGCCGTGGTCCTGGCTGAGGGCCCCCACTTTCAAGATGGATTCAACAAGTTCACCCCTCGGGGAATTCTGAACCATCCACAGCAACATCTGCATTTCCTGACTCTTCCAACTAAACGAAAAATCTATACTCTTAAAAAAGGAGCAAAAAAAAAAAATTAGCCCTTGAAAGGAAATTTAAGACTTGAACCCTCCCAATGGCCATAAGGATTTCCAAAGACCAAAACCCTGATTCCAAAGCAAAGTGCCAGGGCAGAAAAGAGGCCACCGGCAGCAGCGCAGACCTCGCCAGGCCGGGGGTTACTCAGCAGGCAGTTCTGAGCATCCGAAATAGCCTGCGCCTGGCTGGACACAGGGAGGACCAGGGTCACTCCCACCCAAGGAGCTCCCGGGGACAGACCGTTCAACGAAAGATGGTGACGCAGCGTGACGGCGCCATCCTACCGGTGCAGCAGAGGGGCCAACAGAGAGGGCCTCCCCAAGAGCTGGCTTTACCTGGATTCTGAACAACAGGACTGTGCTAAGCAGAGGAGAGAGAGAAGCACTTCCAGGCCGAGGAAACAGCTTGTGAAAAGGCTGAGGTGTGCAGCGCACTGCAGCAGCACCTCCCCAGCCCCAGCACCAGACCCCACCCAGAGAGCGGTAAACACAGGGGGCTGCAGCGGGCTGGGGCCCAGCTCAGAGATTCGGATCAGCAGGCTGGGGCGGGGGGCCCACGATTCTGCATTTCTAACAAATGCCCAGGCGAGGCTAACCCTGATTGTCAGACGACACTCTGAGCAGCGGCGGTCTAGAGCTCTCTCTGTCCAATGTGTTAGCCCTCAGCCACATGTGGCTATTTGAATTTCAATCATAATTACATAAAATTACACACTCAGTTCCTCAGTCTCAGCAGCCACATCTCAAGTGGCCAGTGCAGTGGCTATCACATTGGACAGTGCAGATCTGGAACACTCCCACCGTTGCAGGAGGTTCCACGGGGCTGCGCAGGTCTGGAGGGTTCAGGAACAAGCAGCGGTCCAAGCTGAAGTCTTGAGGGGTCAGAGCAAGTGCGGGGAGATGAGCTTGAGCTAGCCGGCCACCAGGGGAAGCAGCGGGATTCGTCCACGGAGCTGAGGATGATTTTCAGGTTTTGAGAAGTGGAGGCTGGCCATCAGGCTGGGAGAACAGATGTGGTGGTCGTCTCCTTCGAATCTCACAGCACAGGGTTCTGGCTCCCAGTGCTCACAGAGCGGCTCGTCTAGGACAAGCTCTTCTGTTAGTAACAACTGTAACCCTGGACGAAAAGAAGAAAGGCTGAAGGCACTGGAGAGCGATCAAACACAGGTACGACCCGGAGGGGAGTGTGGCCCTGAGAGAAGCGGGCACACAGGTACGATCTGTATTGGTACGGCTCTCCCTAGAGGATACTGCCGACTGCGCAGGGCACGGAGGACGGAGGTCAACCAGAAAGCTGCTGGCTCATCACCTGAGGAGTGGTGGACAGAGCTCAGTGCTGCCAAAACAACCGGAAATTGAGGGGAAAATCCTGGAGAGGAGGGACACACAGAGGGGGCACTCCAAAATCTGCATATAAACTCCTCTGAAATCCTTGGCTGACTCCTAAATCGCACAGGAGTGGCTGACAGTCCAAAGGGCCAAGGACAAGAGCCAGAAGTACAGCTGAGCAGAGCGTGCAGTGCTGCATGCCACAGGGAAGACAGAATTTGGAACTCAAGTTCTGCCAAGTTAGAGGCACCGGGAAAAACCTTGGCTTCCCATGAAACCCCAGAAAGACCCACTGTAGAAGGACGGACCTGTCCAGGACTACAGGGACATGGAATAAGAAATCAGAATAGGGCCTGGCCTGGTGGTGCAGTGGTTAAGTTCGTATGTTCCGCTTCGGCAGCCCGAGGTTTGCTGTTTCAGATCCCAGGTGTGGACCCATGCACTGCTTGTCAAGCCATGCTGTGGTAGGCATCCCACATATAAAATAGAGAAAGATGGGCATGGATGTTAGCTCAGGGCCAGTCTTCTTCAGCAAAAAGAGGAGGACTGGTGGCAGATGTTAGCTCAGGGCTAATCTTCCTCAAAAAAAAGAAAAAGAAATCAGAATAAAGGCAAAACAGAGATACATCTGCCTTAACAAAGCCTAATGCCAAGCCTCTGCCAACCCAAAGTGATTCCCTGATAATTAAACGAGTAATAAAACAGAACTCAGCCAACTTCTAGGAAGACAACTGAATTTAGAATCTCTACAACATCTGGAAAGCATCCACAACATCCAGTATACAACAACAACAAAATCTAATCATAGGAAGGAACAGGAAAATGTGACTCATAGTCAAGAGAAAAACCAGCCCAAAGGAACAGACCCATAGATGACCCAAATGCTGGAACTGGCAGAAAAGGACTTTAAACTTGATGGATAATGACTGAAGAGATGGAAAATTTCAGGAGAAATTACCTGCAAAAAGATAACCAAATGAAAATCCTAGAAAGGAAAACTACAATATCTGAAATTATTACAAAATCTATCACTGAGTAGGGTTAACAGTACGTTGAATGAAACATAAGAAAGGACCAATGAACTCAGAGACAAGTCAAAACTGAAGTCATCCAAAGTGAGGCACACAGGCTAAGAGATTAAAATAAACAGAGCCTAGCGGTCTGTGGAATGGCACCAAGCGCCCTAGCACAGGGATGAGTGGAGTCCTATGAGGAGAGGGGAGAATGGAGCAGAAAAAGATATTTATAGAATATTGGCTGATTTTTTTCCAAATTTGATCAAAAACAGTAACCCAGGGATTTACAAAGTTCACCAAACTTTGGGATAAATAAAAAGGAAATTACATCTTATGAAGAACGTTATATAAAACTGCTGAAAACTAAAGATGAAAACAATTCTTAAAATCAGCCAGAGAACAAGCATCCACTCCACAGAGGATGCAGCAATAAACCCATGATTCACTTATCAGAAACCATGGAGTCCAGAAAACAATGGAATGACAACTTTAAAGAGCTAAAAGAAAAATACTGCCAGGCCAGAATGTTATACACAACTAAAACATCTTCGAAAAATGAAGACAAAATAAAGACATTTTCCAGAGGGACTGCATACTATAAGACATGCTAAAGGAGAGCTCAGGCTGAAAGGAAATGAGGCCAGGTGGAAATTCGTATGCGCAGGAAGCAGCAGAGTGTACAGGAAACAGTAAATACGTGGGTAAACACGAAATGTTTTCCTTTGCACATTTAGAAGTCAACAGGCTGTTTCAAGCAACAGCAACAGCAGCGTGCTCTTAGGTTGCTTTTGCGTTCTCCGTGAAGTCGTCTTAACACTGATCCACAGCAGATGCTAACACACGAGGGACACGCATCGCAAACCCTGAGTAACCACGAGAGACCCCAGCACAGGGACGCAGACCCCCACGAGGGACGGCGCTCATGCAACTTGGGACTGTCTGTGTGTCACCCTCTCTTCCTCTCCATAGCCCCAGCCACCCAGGACGCCCTGTCCCCCTACTCCAGCCTGGCACAGCTGAGCCCCGGGCCCTGCCAGCACTACCACTCGTCCATCCTGACGTGCTGGTGCCTGCTGGGCATTCTGGAGAGCACCAAGCAGGGTCCCAGCCACACAGTGCTCAGCCCTCTCCAGGGGCTGAGTAAGTATGTGTTGAACACATGAACCAAGGTGATGTTTTTAGCTCCAACCGAGGGTGCAGTTCCTCCTCCCCGCCCCCGTGAGTCCCCGCCCTCCACCCTGGCCACAAAGCTCCCATTCTCTGCGCTGTGCAGACGGCTTGCAGGGGGAAACAGCAGAAAAACTCACGTGGGCAAACGCTTGGCCACCCCTCCCCAGGACAAATCATCTGACGAGACGGGGCTGGAGCCCTACACAAAGGCCCACTGCGGCCTCTCTGGATTAAAAATCACTGGACCCCCAACTACCCAGGCCATGGAAATTTCCCAGCTACCCCGGAGGCCACATCCTCAAGGCACAAGAGGCCGGGGGATTACTATGTGGTTTGATGCGCCTCCCCTCCTAACACACGGAGCCGCCTGGGAGGAGCAGCCCAACGGTCCTCTCTGGGGCCGGCCGCACTGCAGCAATCGACACCAGTCACCTGCACAGCTGAGCCCCTGCCGGGGCCTGGCTGGGGAGCCCCCAACACCCACTCACCCTTTCCTCTTTGTCGCATCCTCAAGGTCTGACAAACAAGGAAACTGAGGCGCAGCCCCTGCAGCCCCCAGCGGAGGGCGAACAAGGGCGGGGTCTCTGTGAGCAACACGGTGAGACGTGGATGCTGTCTGACCTTCATTCTGGAAGAAGTTAGAGGGCAGTGACGTCCAAACTGGGATCATTCAGGTACCATCTTTGTGACGTTGGCCCCCTCCACGCACCAACTAAACAATCACCTGTTTAATATTTTGTACTAAACTGACTTGTTTTATTGAAACGGATTCATTTTGAAAGCACACTTCACTCATCACCAACAACTGGAGGGCAGGACTCTCTACCCTCACTGGAAGGTGAGAAATAAATGCATGCCCAAATTAACTCCCACATGTCCCCTCTGGTCAAGGGCCTTGCCAGGAAAGAGCCTCCTGGGAGGTGGCAGTGCCAGGTTTGAATCCTGACTCTGGAAGTTGCTAACTGTGCAACTTTGGGGAAGTCACTCAACCCCTATGAGCCTTGGTCTGCTTCCTGTGGCACCAGATCACGGACACCCCACAAGGTGGTGAGGTTTAAATGTAACAATGCAGATATACTGTCCAAGGCAACAGGACTTGAGGGAGCGGCAGGCGGCACTCACCTCCTGTCCAGATGGGAGCAATCTTTGCAGGCCAACCCAGCCTCTCCTGGTCCAGGGCCTCCCAAAAGTTCTGTCTCCCGCACTAGACTGAGGTATGGTAAAAAAGCCCACAGTGATGAGAGGGGAGCCAGGAGCTGGGAAACTCCGCGGCTCGCCCACTCTTAATGCACTTCCTTGCGAGCAGCCTCTTCCCCTAATGACAGAACCTGCAAGAAACACCAGAAATGAGCTGGATGCATTAACGCACACTCACCCAGACGGGGCCTTCCTGCAGGGACCACGTTTGTTCGCGCTGTGGCAGTAGCGGCCCTGCATGGTGACCCTCGGTGGGCAGCCACCCCAGGAGCAGGTCAATAGGAAAGGAGAAGCACAGCCCCAGCTCCTGGTCCCCTCTGAGGTGACGGGGTCTTTCATGAGGAGAGATGGGGGGAGGGGGTCACCTCTGAGGTGGGAGTGGATCCCCTCAGCCAGAGCCACAGAGGGTGGAGGACAGAGAGACGCTGGAGGGCAAGTGGAAGATGTACCACGCACGTGACCTGAGGTCACTCCCTTGCCCATCCCCCAGAACCCTCTCCTCTGGGTGCCTCCCTACTCCTAGCACCAGACAATGACTCAGCCCGTGGCCTCTAAATGTACCTCCCACCAGCCACCGGGTGAAAGTCCACCTAGCCCTTAGGACACAGTGGTCACCTCCTATCTTGCCAACCCTGACCAACTCCAGCTGGTGTCAGACCGGTCCCTACAGTAACCACTCTGCTCCCCAAGTATTTCGTCTGCGGCAGACGGGGTGACAGGGCTCTGGGAAAGGGCAGGGGCTGCCTGGGCAGTAGACATATGAGCCCACGGGGCTCCCCGGGTCTCTGGAGGAAACGCAACTTAGGCAGGGCTGCCCGGGCACAGAGGCCATCTGCTGCAAGCCCTGCTGCTCGCCTGGCTCGGTGAGGCACTCACGAGGTCCCACTTTCCACATCAGATGCTCAAAGCTCAGAGCCGTCCCCCGGCAAGTTCCCCGGGCAGGCCACAGCCAGGCTGCCATGGTGAGCACTCACTTGGCCGTGTACATGCACAGACACGTGGTGCACGGCTACAATGCTACAGGGCGCGTGATGCCCAATGTTACCATGACCTTTGGGCAGGGGGCATGGTGGTGCTAGGGGCCAGTGAGAAGTGGTACCTGGAACTCAGAAGTTGGATCCAGTGACACGGCCTACCAAGGCCATTTCTGCAATCCTGGTGGGGTATAGGCAAGTCCCCTCAGCCTGGCAGGACCCCACCAAGATGGGCAGAGACCATGACCACTGGCTGGGGCAGGTGTCTCCTAGGGGTGTCCAGGAGACCTGAGATCATCTAACACCCCCTGCTGACGCCAACTAGGATGTATCCTTGGGGCTTTTCAGGGCAAACTGTCTGTCCCAAGACTTGGGGAACAGCTCATTTTACCAAGGGCCACCCCGTGTGCCCTAGGACAGGCAGCTCTGGAGCTGGGTTTTGAATCCGGGAGTACTGATCACAGAGCCAGGCGTCCGTGCCCGCTGCAGCACGTCTCCATGAGTCACGCTGGAAAAGGAAAGCAGGTGCGCATGGGCGTGGTCCTCCAGGCTGCACACCCTGCACATGCAGGGGGCCTAGGCAGGCCTGGGGCTCCCACTCCATCCTTCAGGAGATGCTCCCCTTCCAAGAGGAAGGAGAAGCGGGCGGCCCCAGGTCTGCTCCCAGGATAGGGAGGCCAGCGGGCTTGTCTTGAAGGGATAGTCCCAGATGTGCTAGGCACCAAGTAACAGGAAACCTCGGCCCCCGGCTCCCCAGGGAAGATGCTTCACCTCTGTGAACGGCAGAGGTCAGAGGTGGGGAGGTGCAGCTCCAGGGCTGGCTAACCCAGCAGCTCAGGACATCAGGGAACCTGCTCCCTCCATCTTTCTGCTCTGCCACTCACAGCTTCCTACACCAGGCATCCCCTGCAATGGCAGCAGCCAGGGCAAGAGGGGGCTCCACAGCAAAGACATCGCCCCCAGGAACCCCAGCAGTTCCCTCCTGCCTCGTTGGTCAGAACAGCTCCATCTGCAGAGGCAAGCCAACTGTGGCTAGAGTGGCATCTCTGCAGCCTCGTGCAAGGGAGGGGCTGAGCGAGTGGGAAACACCACAGCCACCACATGGGTGTGGGAGGCCTGGGATCTGGGGGCCCCAGCCGGCAGGGGGCTTCCCGAGGGCAGGGCCTCGAGCCCTGTGGCAGCCCCAGCCCCAGCGCCAGCCGTGCAGCACCGAGCTGGGCGCCTCCCACAGAAAGGAATGAGTTTACTCTCATTACATGGAGTGAACTAAGAATACCCGCACCACAGGAACTACACAACTAAAGGTCGCCAGGACGCCCCCACGGAAAACCAGGGCAACACAGCATCTACGGAGGCGGCATTCTGAATGAAGTGAAAAAATAACTTCACAGAGAAATACATTAGGACTTTTTTTTCCTGGAATGAAAAGAATTAACGTGCCTGTGGGGAGAGCTAGAGCAGGGCAGGAAGAGGGCAGTGAGCACTGGAGCGGCAGGATTCCAGTCGGCCAGTTGCTGGCAGGACGGCTCACCTCTCGGGGTACCCTGTTCTTCTCACACCCCGAACTCGTAGCGTCCAGAAGCCAGAACGGCGCCCAGAAAGGCCAGTCAAGCACTTCCTATGTCTTCCAAACTCCAAGTCGCTGTAAGAACTCTCCCACTCTCTTTCTGATAAGATGCTGCTGAACACAGGATAGAGGGCCTGATCTAAGACACCCCAGCAAGCAAAGGGGTGGGGCAAGAGTGGCTCCAGCTGCTCATGTCAGTCTCACATGACCACGATACCATGGTGATGTGGAGGACAGCAGACGGAAGCCGGTGGAGCCCCCACCAGCACAGAAGCCACAGGGCTCTGAGGAGCCGGGACACCTCCGGCATGGCCTCCCAGCACCAGGCCCCTGCTCACAGGGCAGAGCAGCTCACGAGACCCGCTCTTCCGTCCTGGCAGTCAGTGACGGCCGCAGCTCCCCAGGCCCGTGGGCAAACGGGCAGCAGGGTGAAGGCAGAGCACAACCGTCAGGGTGATGCATGAAAAACCAGCAGACACGGGTTTTGAAAGCTTCAGGGACCAGTTTCCGTTTTGCTTCCGGTTGCTTTTTCTTCGGTGGCTTCTGTTCTCTCCAGTCGCGAATGTGAACTCTCCCGTCCAGAACTGTGGTTTGGAACAGACAAAAGACACAGCCAAGAAGTTAACCTGCAAGTCCATTAACTGCCCAGGATCTGTGGGAGGCAGCCGTCCAGGGCCAGGGATGCAGTGACGCGAGACCAGTCGCCTCGGCAAGCCAGCGCCCAGAGGGAGGGAGACAAGGTGCTGAGATCTCAAGCAGTGACCAGCAGCACCCAACCCGCCCTGAGGCCTGCGGTCCCCACCTAAAAGGTGAAGTGACAGAGGCACAGCGCCCGCGGGCAGCGAGCAGGCAGGGAGTGGGTGGAGGCGTCCCGGGGTGTGGGAGTGTGGAGGGGCCGGCACCAGTGGGACTGGGAGCCATCAGGAGGTGCATGCTGGACACTAGGGAGGGGTGAGGAGCCCGGTGCCTGAGGCCGAGGCTCTGGTGATGACGAGATCCAGAGTGTGGCCCCAGGACAGAGTGGCTGGGACAGCCTGGGGGACGGGCTTGTGGGAAACAAGCTGAGGCCTGGAGCCCGGAGTGTAGGAACCATAAACGTGGTCCCTGATTGAGGACACGTCAGAAACCAATCTTCGCATCACACGGGAAACAATGTGAGGCGCCAGAGGCCTTCCCCAGGTGGCAAGACGACCGGCAGGCTGCAGGGACACCAGGTGTAGGCACCCCACAACCAAAGCCCCCCAGTGTAGACAGGGTAAGGCGCAGGGCTTCACAGAGGCCCGCCTGGAGCAGAGGGAGGCTGAGAGACGCACTGGGAGGGACCTGGGTGGCTGGGGTGACCTCAAAGCTGGGCAGCTGGAGGACCCCAGAGCAGCGGGGGATGGAGGCCGGGGGGAGCACAGTTCCATCAGCTGACTGGGCCCCCACCCAGCTGCCTCCTGAGCCGGTCACCCCTACTCGGCTGAGACCCGCCCCAGAGCTTCCACTTGGCCATTCCATCCTGAGGAGCCGACAACTCCACGGGAAATGCAGCCAAAGCAACCAAACCCGTCCTGGTTTTCCCTGGAAGCCGGAAAGTCACCCGGAGCGGGAGAGGCTTGGGCAGAAACAGAGGGAGCTCAGTGAACAAACCTGGTGCTCCGACTTCCAAGGAGAACCTGAGAGTGTGAATTAAGCTTGAATTCCACTTTCAAACCGACCCGTGTCGTGGCCATAATGAGACTGTTTGTCTTCACAGACTGACGTCACGCTCCCTTGAAACCGGAGACAGGGGCTGCAGGGGCGCCTCCCTGTAGGGAGGGATGCGAACGAGGGATTCATCCTCCCAGGGCCGCCAAGAAGCACCTACTCAGGGCCAGGCTCAGTTCTGTCCCCTCCACGGAGCCATCCTGCTGCACTGCTCCAACAACGCTGACGCTCAGCTCACGCAAACCCCGCTGTGTTCCACTGGATGTTCCCACAGCAGCACCTCCTGGCGCCACAGGGAATGACACGGCCCAGGCCAGTGGGATGGGGAGTCAGACCCCTGAGGTGTGTGCAGAAAGGGCTTTGGGGGCAAGACTCCCACCAGACTCCCGGAGTGCGCGCCCCAGAAAGCTGAGGAGCACTGGCCCAGCCTGATGTCCTGGCCGGGTTCAAGAGAAATACGGGAGACAGGGTAGGGGCTCGCAGGGACCTCTGCCCTCCAGAGGTCAGGCCATGTCCCCTCCCCTCAGGCCAGGCTGGCTTACAGCAGGCCCTCCACAGGTGGTTTCACGAAATATGATATCTAGCCACATTTTTGGAGCAATACCTGAAAGGCCAGGGAAAAACAGGCCCAGCTAGTATTTCTAAGGCGAAGGAGTCGGGGCTAATGACACAGGGGTGACCCTGGAGATGGCAGAGGCCGGGGTGCCCTGAGGTTGGCCAGGACAGCTGACGTGTGCCCCCCACCCCCACGCCCAGGACACAGGGCAGCTCTCTGGCATCCCCCTCCTCACAGCCCCAGCTCCCACTCTGGGCAGGCTTGTGCCAGGCAGCCTAGGGCACCAGCATCCAGGGTGCCTGCTCCAGCCCCAGCGCTAGACTCTGTTGATGCAGAAATAGGTCCCAATTTTAAAATGGAACTGGAGGACAACACACGCCCTCCCAAAGCTCCCCTCCCATCCAGCGTTCCTGAAGCGTCAGCCCTCACGTGCGCTCCCTCGGACCTGCTGAACACAGCACAGGAAACTGTTTCGTTTCCTCTGTTTCTGACAGCAGACGCTACCTTAACCAGTGTTCTGAGGAACTGGTTCAAGGTTCTCCGGAAAGTCACTATGGACAACGTACCGGGACGAAGCACTGGTTCTGGTCAGATGTGGCCTGGGTTGCCAGCCCAGCCTCTCCACCCAGGGAGACCATGGGCAAGTCCACACCTTCACGGCCATGAGCGTAGGGATTAGAGAGACCACCCGTGCAGACCACTCAGCACGGCATGGGCACACACACGCCCCACTGGCCAGAACCTCCTGACCGCCTGCATGCCAGGCTGTGCGACCCTGGGGGCGGGCACGAGAGCGGGCCCCTGGCCTCATGCACCGCGCTCACGGCCTCTGCGTGGCGGCCCAGCGGTGCCTGGCACACAGGGTGCTTGGCACTGGCTGAACTGCAGGCATCCAAAGTCATCTTTACTCTCTCACTCTTGTAAACATCACTAGAGCCTGGCCACGTCACTTAAAACCCCTCAGACAGAATGAGACCCAGCTCCAGTGCATAGTTTTTGCATGACTGGAAGCAGAATGTTTACTCAGAGCTCAGTCCCCAAGCCTCCTACTCAGAAGTGTTTCCAAGAATAAATGTGACCTCTGATGTGAACAGCAGAGAAAAGCAATCACACACACGCATATTTATAACGGAGAAAAAAGCTACTATTTCATGAAACCAAACAAAAAAACGCGTTGGGACAAAGAGAAGGAAGAGCCCCCGTCGGGGTTGCAGTGGGATGCCAATGCCCAAAGCTCTGAGACCGAGGACGCAGGCAGCTGGGCCAGGGCTGAGCCACGGCAGGAAGTTCCAGCTCAGGAAGGCCGCCCGCGTCCCGCCTCCTCCACCCACCAGCGGGGCCTGCCCTCCTGGCCTCAGCTTCTGCATCTCCCCCACCCGCAAATATGGAGACTCCAGCTCTCCTTATAAAGCTGACCGCCATCCTAACAGCAGCACTTATCCAAGGAAATCAAGCTGAAATGAAAACCAAGTGTAGCTACGCAGAGGCAGCTGGCACCCAAAGGCACCACAGGCGTGCACACTCAAGCTCTCACATGTACACGTGGGGAGGAGACAGTGCAGGCGTGCACATCTGAGCTCTCACGTGCACGCATAGTGGGAGAGAGAGCGCAGGCGTGCACACCCGAGCTCTCACATGCATGCACGGAGGGGGACAGTGCAGGTGTGAACACTCAAGCTCTCACATGCACCCATGGGGGGGAAGACAGTGCAGGCGTGCACATCTGAGCTCTCGTGTGCACGCACAGGGGAGAGAGTGAGGTGTGCCCACGTGGAGGCAGAGAAGAGAAGGCGGCAGCTCTCCACACCCTCGAGAGGTCTACAGGCTGAGGGAGTGGGCAGACGTGCCTCCTTCCCTACTCCCTGCCCTGCTGAGTCACGTCTGACCACCCCACTCGGCAGCAGCACACTGATGGGTGGGGGGGACTGGCTCAAATCCTGGGGTCCAGAAAGCTGCCTGCGTCCCTAGACAAGGTCTGCGGGCCCAGTATGCGCCCACGCCCCTCCTGTGGGCCCGGCAGGTGTACGGACCCCTCTCATGGGGCCCAGCAGGTGCCGGTAGCCTCAGGTTGGACTTCCATTCTGTGCTGGCATGATGGCTTCCCTCACCCCTGGAAAAGCCCCCACCCAGCAGGGCCAGCTGCTTCCTTCCCACACAGACCCCACTGAGGCACCTGGCCACTGTGCTGGACTCATGACTTGGTGTGCCTGCCTCCTCTGCCAGGTCCTGGGGCAGGAACAGAGAAGCCATCATCTTAGTTTGCAGCCTCCAGCCAGGGCATGGACATGGAGAGCCATGCCCACAGATGGCACCTTGTGGGTCGGGGACCCTGGGACCCAACAATCTTGCCCCTGGTGAGGAGGGGTCCCATGACTGTACCCTCCTCACTGGGCCACTCATTTCTTCATCCTGTGACACATGCTAGCACCAAAGCAGTGAGCTCTGGGCTGCTTCTCAGGCTGCAGAGTAAGACCTGGGCCCGCCCCAGAGAGTCCAGGGTCTAGTTGGGGCAATGATGTGACTGGTGCAGAGCCTGGGGACCCAGAGGAGGCAGGACTGGGTGGGGGTGGATGGAAAGCTGTTTAGGAAAGGTTTCCTGGAGGAGACGGCAGCTGAGCTACATCATCGGAGAGACCAGGGCACCACGGAGGTGGGGACAGGAAACAGCCTTGTGAGTGAAGGGCCCAGAGAAACACAAGCCAGCAGGCCACACAGGAGGCACTGAGGGATTAAGTCTGGCAGAAGGGGGTGGGTGGGGCAGGGGTGGGTGGAAGGAAGGGGCGGTGTGGGCAGGGCTCCTGAGCCAGACCAGCATGTCACACCCTCACAGGAGCCCATGTTCTCAGCAGGTCAAGGCTGGGCCCACAGGGCACGTCGACAGCCCCTGCAAGCCTGCTCTTCCCTGGAGCCCACGTTCACAGAACATCTGCAGATACCACCACCCTGGACCAGCGCTTCTGTACATCTAGTGTCTGCCCCCCGCCTCCCGGAAAGAGGAGCTAGTTGGAAGTACACAGCACTAGCCCACCCCCAGCCTTCATGAGACATTTCACAGCAGAAACAGCATCAAACTCGCTTCCCCTTCTTAAGTACTATGGGAACCAGGTGCTGTTCTGTGGGGGGACTTGAACACGGCACTTGACCTTCATGGACCCAACGTGAGAGAGAGCAGGCAGGCCCGGTGACCAATAGGGCTCAGGGCCCTTCGTACGGCAGGTCACACAGACAGTGACACTGCAGCCAGACTGGAAGCCAGCTCTGCTCCTTCCTACTCTCACACCGTCACATCGGTGGCACCACTCCCGTGCTAGTCAGAGGCCCAAGTCCTTCTCACAGCCCCGCCTACCCCCACCCCTCGCTCATCAAGCCTCCAATCCTGCTCCTTTCCAACTCAGCCCCTTCGCGCAGGCTGCTCTCTGCCTCAAACGTCCCGTCCTTGTCCTCGTCACCTAGCTGACTCCTACTCCCAGCCCCAGCGTCACTCCCTCAGCGCGGCCTTCCGGGCCCTCCAGGTTGCCTAGGTCTCCCTGCACCTCACGACACCAGGGAAACATGCCCGCGACATTATGGTGACGCAAGAGGACACAGCTACTTTTACAGATGCATACGGAAGCATGGAGGGGTGAAACAGCACACTGGCTGGGAGGCACTTTCAAACACTTCCACAAAGAAAAACAGGGAGAAAGCTTCAAGAAGCAAATATGACCAATTATTGCCCATCTGGATGAGGGGCAGACAGGAGCTCCTTTGTGTACGCTTGAAAACTTCAACTAACGGAACAACTTAAACCTTGGGTGCCCGTGTAAACCTCCGTGACACTTTCCCCTCCCGGGCACCGTAAACTCGGGGTGGGGGTGGAGCAGGGCCAGTGCTGCCTTGCTCTGCAGACTGAGTGAGAGCACACAGGCGCCTGGCCCTGCTGCTCCGGCAGTCCTGGAACCAGGGCGTCAGCGCAGGAGGGCAGGGAGCGCCTCACCCCTGAGGGGCAGACTTCCCGAGGCCCCAGCGCAGGTACACAGGGTGCAAGAGCCGGCAGGAATCGGGGCTCCCTCCTCTAAACTGCCCAGGGCCTGGCTGGGAGCTCAGGATGCTTCTAGTGTGCAGGCAGCCAAAGGCCAAAGCAAGGTAAATGAAGAGTCCCCACCCAAGAAGGCTGCCCAGGCCACATGGGGCGCCCAAGCAGCAGCTTTCAGACTCAACTTCCTTCTGAGTGAGGAGCGAGCACATCCTGCAAGGGGCAACTCCAGGCCTGGGGGCGCTGAGCCAGAGAGGTGGGAGCAAATCAAAGGGGGGGTGTGGCAGTGTCCTCTCCTGATGTGAGAGGCTCACAGGTGGGAACTGGGTGAGGGGCAGAGGGGCACTCTAGTCTACCTTCCCAACTCTTCTGTGAGTTTTAACTAAAATAGAGTTTACCACTAAGAAAAAAGGTGGCGGGGGGAGGGGGCGATGCCAAGATGTGTAGGAAGGAAAATCCTGACCCAGGGGAGGCGGAGCACGGTATCCCGTCAGAAACAGGCACCTGCAAAGGCGTACCGCTTTACCTTCGAACACCTGATGGTTGTTTCTAAGCAGCGTCTGCAAGCCTCCACATTCTCGCTTCAGCCTCTGCAGAGTCTCCCTGTCCAGCTCACTGGCTACCTCAGCCAAGGACAGGCTCTCTGTCGAAAATGGGGTTTCCCCCAAACAACAAGAGGCTATTAGGAACGTGTTAAACTTGAGTTCTCTAAATTCAAACCCCTTACATACGTCAGCAGGAGACCATGAACATTGAACGTTTCATTAATTTAGTCTACAGCTCACGACAGCTGGAGCTCCGCAGGCAGACCATCGGTGCCCGTCACCCCCAAGAGCGTCCACCTGCCAGGCCCTGCACTGCGGGCTCACCATGCCCGCCTGCCCACAGGCGAGCCAATATGGACACCAGGCAGGCAGCTGCTCCTGCAGCGGCGTGATCCCACCTATCAAAGCACAGCCCACCCTCTGGGCACCTCTCCGCTGCCTCAAACTTACCCCAAGAGGAAGCGGGGAGTCCAAGGAAAAAGTTAAATATTGGCCCAGAAAGCCTTCCCTGCCCCTCCCAGTCCAGTGTGTTAATAGGAACTACAAGGAGGTGGGAGGTGGCCCCCCGACTCCTGGATGCTGACTCACGCACTGGCCACCTCCCACCTGAACATCCTTTGATACGGCATGTCCTGACCCCACTCGAGGGCAGGGGCTAGCTCCTCTCACCCTGCGTCTCCCAGCCAGGCCTCGCAGAGGGGAGACCCGGGTCTGAGATCAGTCAGGTCATGAGGACAGACCCACTCATCCGTCATGCAGAACTCGGAAACACGGACGGTCCTGTGCCCAGGGCGGGCTGGGGAGAGGGTCACGAATTCCAGTGACCGAGGGAGGGGAAGCCCACCTGTGGGTGGAACCTCTGGCTGACAGGCCAAGGGCACACCTCCACCTCACCGGAGCACGCCTCTCACGCACAGGGGGGCAGCCGGAGCACCACAGATGAGCCCCAGATGGAGGGAGACCAACCTGGGGAGGACGGCACCCAGCTCCCAGATGTCTCCCATGGGCGGGCAGGGCTGAGACCTGATAATCAGAGCCACCCCACCATCTACCTGTGAGCCTAGGGAAAGATCCAGCCTTTGCTCACTAAAAGGGTGTTCCATCCCAGGCAGACTAGCAACTCCCGTGCGGAATCCTTCCCAAAGGACCCGGCAGAGGAAAGGGCTATCCTGAGGATTAAGGGTCAAACTCCATATTTTAAGATTCATTCAAGTCTCTGGGGCTCTGTGCCCTTCGAGAACCCACTAGGAGCCTCTACCCAGCTTGCCTTCCTCTCTACTCTGGCCCTGCCTTAGCAGGGTGCACTGAGGAAGTGGGGTGTCAGCCCATAGGACACCCCATGGACCTCAGGGCTGGAGGTCCACAGTTACATGGATGGTCAGCCAGCTGAACCAGGGCCACACTGGCCAGGGCTGCGACCGGGTCCCCAGAGAGGCTCCCCTGATCAGACCCTAGCAGGGCAGGATTATTCCTGGAGCAGGGCGATGCTCAATGGCACTGCCACATCGCAAGCATGAGAGACGGGAGGGGTGTGAAAACATGAAGACAGTAACTTGAGCATGACAACTTCAAGGAGGAAGACCAGGCTCGGAGAGGAGGAGAACCAATTGCCATCTCCTCCCTGGCCCGTCCCACCCACAGGGCCAGCCAGGCCGCAGTCCCTGACAGGCCGAGGGAGGGGTCCTCGATTTCCTCCAATGACCCAAAATCTCCAGGAGATGAGCCTCTGGCTCTGCCCCCAGCGCCCTCCGGCTGCTGACAGGCACGGGCCCGACAGGACACAAAGGAGGAAGAACCAAGCTCCTCATCCAGCAGCCCCGGGGGCTTTCCCCACTCACAGCAACCTCACAAAAGTAACAACGCTGATGCTTTGACCCCTAGCTCTCTTGAGTGCCACTAATTTCAACACATTACTCATCCCATGAGAACAATGAGGCACAAATGTCTCCCTTTTATCTTGTCTGATTTTTGCATTTTGGAGATTTTGAAGAAAATGAAATTATCAAATCACAACATCTTACCAATACTCAAGGGGACAGTGCACTTTTCTGGCATTCAGTAACCTGCTTTCTGTTTAGATAATCTCTATGGACTGAAATGAGCCGCTCTAGACCCTGAAGCCTGAATGCTTCTGGAAAAGTCCATTAAAGGCCCAAACACTACCACTCTGACCTCAACTGCCTCCTCTGAGGAACCAAAGTCCAGTGTGTTAATAGGAACTACAAGGAAAACGCTAAAGAAGGAGATTATAGGTAGCCTAGTTATTACCACGGTTTCCTTAAAGCGTATTTAATTCAAGATGGCCACACCATTTTAAACCAGTCATCAAGGAGAACAGAGTCGCTGCCTGCAACCCAGCAAGTACTCAGCAGCCCCCGGCGGCGCATGGTTACCTCCTCGATTCCAGGTCTTCAAAGTGCCACTCGGAGAACTTCCTGTTAATTGCTTCCCACCTAACAACAAATGTGCCACTTGCAACACCACTTGGTCAACAAAGTCTCGAGGGAGGGCAGCACAGTTCCTTGTGCGCTGAGCTTTCTCTCTGGGCTGAAATCCAGGCAGCCACAGTTCGGAGGCCCGGGCCTCAGGCGCGTGCCCAGCTGCGCCATGCAGGGCTCTGTGGCCACCGGGGTGATGGGCACTGCTGGCAGCAGCCTGGGGGGAAGCAGGGGCAGGTTCCCGGCCAGGTGGGCCCAAAGGGCAGCCCCGCCTGCTGTTAATGTACCGGGTCCTCTGCTCATCGAGGGACAGCTCTCTGGAGGGGGGGTATGTTCTGGATTTCCCGACGAGACAAACCTGCATTTGAAGAGAGCAGAGCAAGTGTGTTAGCAGGTTCCTAGAGTCTATTTCAGCGTTCTCCATAGAATTCTCTTGTTCTAGAGTACAAACTATAAAAGTTTTATTTACCATGAAAGAGATTCTTATTTTAATAACTAATACAACATCAATGATGTAGAAACAAACACCAGCAGCTGGAGCTCTCTGCTGAGACTTGCAGAGTTCTGACAAACATGCACCAGCCAGTCCACCCCTCCAGGAGCACCGTGGGCCTAGCCCTCAGCATGGCCCTTGGTCAGCCCTCCCGCCACCACTCCGCCCCGCGCAGACCCTGATGGACCCCCACGAGCTCTGAGCCGAGGCTATGAAGGAAGGAGGCATCAGTACAGGGACCTTGCCAGAGGGAGGGCATGCTCGTGTGGACCAGGAGAGCGCCTGGTGGAGCACAATGTTTAATTCACACTACTCCCTTCCTCCTTCACACATCCAGACGAAGGCTGCCCTTCCAGAGCCCCTGAGAGAGCGAGGCCCAGGCCAGCCACGCTGCCATGAGCACAGCATCTCAGGACTCTGTTCTTGGGCATTAAGTACAAAGCCAGGTTAGAGGTGAGGAAAGGAAACACTTCTACTTACACCAGAGGCACCCCTTATGGCTCTCTAGCTCTGCCACCTGCTAAATACGTGACCTCAGGCAGGGACTTGACTTCTCTGTATGGGGACTGAGAGTGCCTGGCACGTGATCAGTCCTCACTAAACAGCTGCTACATGTGGCCATCGCCTTGCATCTGACCCCCAAGCCACCCAGCGATAAGAAAGCTGGGGCTCAGAGAAATCAATCAATAGTCCAAGGATCCTACAACTAGTGAGGGAACGACAAATGCAGAAATCAAAACTGCAGGGCCCTCGTACCCACCTACATGACCCAAACTCTAGCAGTTCCCAAAAATCAATTCCAACCTCAGAAGACTATGACTTGCCAAAATAGCGGGCACTTAAGAGAATGACACGAAGGCTCTGAAGACAAGTCCCAAAGGACATTTTCAAAATGCTTCTGAGCAGTGATAGGATTGACAGCAATGATGTCCCTGAAGCCCTTGACTGCAGGGCCCAATCACTGCCAGCTGGTGACAAAGATGCTGTTTTATCTGGTCCTCAACATGAGCCATGGAGAGCTGCTCCTCCCCACGTGACTGGCGAGGATGCGGGCCTAGGTGTTGCAATCTGCCCCCGAGTGCACAGCTGGAAAGCGGCAGGGCCAGAGCTGAGCGCAGATCCTGACCCAGGATTTGGTCCTTTTCACCACGTGAAGCAATCAAGCTCTGTGACTTAGACATGAAGGATTTTTGTGTTTTGTTTTTCAAAAGAAGCACACAGCCATAGTCTTGTAAAAGACAGTTGTCAGAGATTAATGTAAACTGATTCCTCTCTTTCAGAGGGTCAAGTCCTTGGAGCAATAAGCAGGAACCCCGCCCAGTGTGCCCTGACCACCGGGCAGGGTCACAGAGAGGGGCCACTGTTTTCAGACAGCACAAGGCCACTTTCTGCCTGGACAGATTGCATTTCAGGTAAATCTGAAGTAATGAGCCTTTTAATAAGAAAATTTGAAGTCACTTTGAACTTCTAAAACAACTTTTTTTTTTTTTTTTAAGATTTTATTTTTTCCTTTTTCTCCCCAAAGCCCCCTGGTACATAGTTGTATATTCTTCGTTGTGGGTCCTTCTAGTTGTGGCATGTGGGATGCTGCCTCAGAGTGGTTTGATGAGCAGTGCCATGTCCGCGCCCAGGATTCGAACCAACGAAACACTGGGCCGCCTGCAGCGGAGCGTGCGAACTTAACCACTCAGCCACGGTGCCGGCCCCTAAAACAACTTTTAATCTCAGCCCATCATTTGGGAATCCAAGGAGGCCAACTCGGAGCACCCCAGCTCAGATGACACTGGGCCACAACCCACACAAGCCAAGCTGACGCCTCCTCTAGGAAGGGCCCCTCGGGCTGCTCACAGTTTCTGCAAAGACAGCAAAGACCTGGGGAGGGTTCCTGCAGAGCCGCTACAGGCCTGCAGAAGGAAGTGCCAAACCCCTCCAGAGGAGGGGACCGTACAGACAGAACGAGCCCTCTGAACCCCAGCAAGGACTGAGATGTTGACACTGGCACAGGCACCTTCTGGAACATTCACACTTTCAAACATCACACTGTCGTTTTTGGTTCTGTGACACGGCCCTGAGCTTTCCATCTAAACAGCAACACAGCATGGAGAACACCCACAGCAGTCAGGACGTACGCACTCTCTTGGTAGAAGGAATCCTAAGGCAGTCCTCCTCCACGTGAAATCCACAGGTCGAGCCCACTTCCGTAATGAAATCCAGGTATTCCCGGTACTGGGTCTTCCCGCTCTGCCTCCGCTGGTACTTCCCAACAAAGTCAAAGAAGCAGCAGGGAAGGACAAAGAAGCGGCAGTTGTAGGAAGACCTTCAAAAACAACCAACAGACAGAAACCAAAAGTCCTGAATAGATTCATTAAAGAAAATTCAGCAGAAAGCCCATGGTAATGGTGTACTAAGGTAAAACATAAACCTTTGCTCCTGGCTAATTTTGTTCTTTATGTAAAAAAGGAATTACAGGGGCCGGCCTGGTGGTGGTTAAGGTTGCACGTTCCTCTTCAGCGGCCCAGGGTTCGCCAGTTGGGATCCCGGGTGCAGACATGGCACCACTTGGCAGCCATGCTGTGGCAGGCGTCCCATGTATAAAGTAGAGGAAGATGGGCATGGATGCTAGCTCAGGGCCAGCCTTCCTCAGCAAAAAGAGGAGGATTGGCAGCAGACGTTAGCTCAGGGCTAATCTTCCTCAAAAGAAAAAAAAGGAATTATATGGGGGCCATCCCCATGGCCGAGTGGTTAAGTTCCCGAGCTCCGCTGCAGGCAGCCCAGTGTTTCGTTGGTTCGAATCCTGGGTGCGGACATGGCACCGCTCATCAAGCCACGCTGAGGCGGCGTCCCACATGCCACAACTAGAAGGACCCACAACTAACAATATACAACTATGTACCGGAGGGCTTTGGGGAGAAAAAGGAAAAAAATAAATTTTTCCATTGCAGTTATTCTTGTCAACTGGAATCTAAAACTTTCTGAAGTGCTTTGAGATTTCAGCTGTCATAAGAAATTTCAGAGGTAGGCACAACAAAGGTTAAGATTTTCTTTGCGCTATCCCTTGAGAGCTAAAATAGCTCAAAAGAATCCTGGATGAAGGAGACATGGGGATGGTAGCATAACCAACATCTTTTATTTATTTATTTATTCATTCATTTATTCATTTATTTTTGAGGAAGATCAGCCCTGAGCTAACATCTGCCGCCAATCCTCCTCTTTTTGCTGAGGAAGACTGGCCCTGAGCTAACATTCGTACCCATCTTTCTCTACTTTATATGTGGGACGCCTACCACAGCATGGCGTGCCAAGCGGTGCCCTGTCCACACCCGGGATCCAAACCAGCGAACCCCAGCCCACCGAAGCGGAACGTGCGCACTTAACCGCTGCGCCACCAGGCCGGCCCCATAACCAGCATCTTGATGACATCTCCTTCTGATACAGAAGCATAAGCCACCTCTGACAGACGCCTGGAGTTCCTACTTTGAAGAGACAAACATTGCTGGAAATCATCTTTATACTGACAGATTTTCTCCTCTGAAGACAAACCCTCCTGTTATGAGAAAAATACTTCCAAAAAATGGCACATCTTTCAAGACTGGATACAAATATTGTAGAAGTAACACGGTTTTGATCAGCATTGTCAAATAGAAATATAACATGAAAAGGAACCTTCATTTTACATTTTCCCATAGCCATATTTTAAATAGTGAAATGGGGAATTTATTTTAAATTTAACCCAATATATTCAACCTACCATCACTTCAACACTTTGAAGCAGCTATATTTGAAGTGCTTAATAACCACAAGCAGCTAGTGGCTCCTGTTCTGGACAGTAAGGTTGAGGCAACAAACATCCCCAGCCGCTCACTTCTCCACTTACTCACCTGGCCGCAATGACAGGTATCCACGGGGTTAGTTCATCCGAATGGTTACCAATTAGCCAATCAACGTCAGGGAAAAGGGTCTTATCACTTGGTGTGATTGCACCTTCCTAAAAGAAAAACACAAAACAAGACTAAATGTTTAGCAAATAAATGCAGAGCTAGTGAGGCAGCAGGACACAGCGGGAGGGCCAAGGCCCCATGGAAGCACAGCTGCTCTGGGCATGACCTCAGCCCCTCTGGGCATCCTGCGCAAAATACCAGGACTAGGAGTGAGAAAGTGAACACCCCTGGGCCCATGTCTGCCCCAGAGTGCCGAGAGTACTGGCGACTTTTGGCGGTGTCACAACCAGAGAAACGAACACTTGTCTGACTGCTAATCTCTGTTTGATAATTAAAAATGTGCTTCTTTACAAAAACAAAAAAGGAACTATAGGAGAGAGGGGACATGGAAATTGCTTCATCTTTGGCAGAATATGGGAGGACGAAATGGCCCTAAGAGTGGGCGAGTGGCGAGCAGCTAGGTCTGAAGTTGATTTAGGTGCATAATATAATGCACTGATACAACCTGGAAGTCTAAGCTTCCTTCTGCAAAATGAAGCACGTCTATGAAAAGATCAGAGGTAGGAAGAACTGACATATAAAGTATGCATTAGTTCTTTGCTACTATCCTATTATCTTTTGTAAACTCTCAGACGGCAAGGAAAAACCCACGGAACAGGCATGTTAACCATTCTGATAATTTCTCTAGTTAAGCTGGAAACAGCTTGCTTTATGACTTAAGAACTTTAAATAAAAGCTCTATCCTTTCTGCTAAATAGCAGGCCATCGTTAATTATTGAAATCAACAGCCTCAATTGTGAATCTGTCAGTAAAAACTGGAAAGAGAGAGAAAAGACACTACACTACCACTCAAAATCCTCTTAATTTTAAAACTGAGGAATCTATCCCCAAGGGAAGTAAGCAGAGTGTCATTCCCTGATGAAAACAAACGGAAGGGGCTGGACGGGCCAAGTGGTCAAGTTCGGGTAGTTCACCTTGGCGGCCCAGGGTTCACTGGTTGGGATCCTGGGGATGGACATGGCACCACTCATCAGGCCATGCTGAGACGGCGTCCCACATAGCACAACCAGAAGGACCTACAATTGTGTACTGGGGGTCTTTGGGGAGGAAAAAAAAAAGAGGAAGACTGGCAACAGATGTTGGCTCAGAGCCAATCTTTCTCGCCAAAAAAACAAAATGGGGAAGACTTTACAACAACACTCACTTTTCAAGGCCATTTCTCACAATAAAACACAAGAGTCTTGTAGATATAATGTATACAAAAATAGAATTTAAATTCTACAGTCTTTCTAGGTCTTAAATAAGCATACGTGCTTCTATTTACATGTATATTAAAATATTGGAAATAGCATTACTCACCTGGTATATGCATAATCTAAAAACAAACCAAATCTTTATTCCCACCCACTCTAGATTTAAATTTGCCTATTTGTCTCTTTAAATGGCTTGTATTAACAAAACCATAATTTACACTTAGTGATTACCACAGCAACATTTACAGTTACCTTGCCAACAGCACACTAGACAACCAAGCCCCACGTTTTACGAAAACTTTTAACTGACATTTTGAATACAGCAAATTGCAACATTCCTATTTCATATACAGCTTCACAAACAAAATTAAGACACTTTGTGATCACCACAATGCTTTTTTAGAAACAGGCTTTTTTCTTACCATCTCTTGCTTATAAGCAAAAGAGGTTTTTGAAAGAATGAAAAGAAGCTGGATCCCATGCTTGGCCTTTGAATGTCCAGATCGTTCATGGAAATGACTCATTTACTAGGCACTATGCACTTGCCAACAAAACACGCTCATTTCTGGCAAGTTCTTCTAGAGCAGAAGGCCTAACAGAAACGAGTTCAGCTTCTACCCTCATATTTAACACCAGAATAAGCAAGACTATTCTAGCACTGAGGCTGAAGGTCCAGGTGCAATGAGAAAAAAATTCACAAGAGATCAGAACACAACTCTATCAGCAGGCCTTGACAACGGGGTGGGTAGGGTCTCCCCCACTCCACAGAAAGTCTGAGGCAGGTTGCTAGGGAACCTCAGATACAGCACTAGAACCTTCTACCCGTTCTCTAAGAGGCTCCTCATGCCAGCCAGCTCTTCCTTAGGGTCACAACTTAAACAGAGGGCTTATTCAACTGCTGTTTGAACTTCTTACCCAAAGAAATTATTTTGCTTTTTCACAAAACATAGGGACACAGAAAATTCTAAAATCAACATGTTATTCCTTTTGCCTAAATCATCACCCTCATACCTAAATTTAGAGCCTGATTTTAACCATGTAATAATACCTGGTCTGCACACACGACGGCAGAGCGTCCCAGCACATCATCTGGCTTACCAACACACTCTTCAACCTCGAGATCTCTAAAGTATGTTTTAATTTATTACAATCTATGAAAATATAAACAAATGCAAACCTTTGTAGCTGTAGCCGCCCCTGACACAGGAAGGGTTAATAATCACTGGAAAAAGCTTGCCAACAAACTGTGACCCAGAGGTGAGAAGGCCGGTTAGCCAATGACGGGCAAGACCCCCTGGGGGGCAACTTAAGCCAGGCGGCGGCCGCCCGGGGGCACAGATGGAGAAACGATATCGATATCGGGAGCAAGAGGGACCGTTGCCTAAGAGACCTTGCCTGCTCTGAGATAAAAATATAGGAGCACAGCAACAACATGATAATATCAAAACAGAGGCCAAGAGAGGGCTCCTTGAGAAATCACTAAGAATTCCTGGCATTCGCTAATTACTTCATCCAGAACACCTGTGTATGTTTAACAGCTGTAAGCTATGTATATATTGAAACGCTGGTTATAATAAACTCAGAGTGGCCATCAGCCCTCTCCGCATCTATCCTGATGTGTACATTGGATTGCGACACCGACAGTAGCATAAAGCAAAGCATAAACATATAATGAAAAACAGCAGATAAAGAGCTGTTGGGCAGCTCCAATGAATTTCCCTTCCTCCGATCTTTTATTTTTTGCAATATCATTCTCAACTTTAAAAGAAAGTGAGGTAGAGAGAAAATATAAAAATAGTCTCAAAAACTGTATTTTCTATTTACAGATGAAATGATATCCCTGAGAATTGTTTCAAAGTAACAGCAGGACTAATGTGTGGGGCGGGGAAGGGGGTGATAAAAGAATGAGCGTTGAAGCTGGTTGATAAGTTTCTGGGGTTCATTACACTCTTCTCTCTGCTTCTATATGTTCTTGACATTCTCCATAAAGAAAAATAAACACTGGTGTCATTTCCCAAGCCGGCCTTCTGCCCTCTGGTGGATGAGAAGCTGTGTCCCAGTCACACCCCCGCATTCTAACTCCAGGACTAAGGTCTTGAGGCGAGCAGGGAGCTGCTCAGCAGAAGCTGCATCGCAGGAGGGCGGCCACAACCCCGGGGTCCCAGAGCCAAGTACTGGGCCCCACTGCCAAGCGCTCCCCTGGCTACTGGGAGGCCTCCCCTAGAGACCAACAGCCACAAACACTTGACAGGGGCCCTGCTGTAGGGTCACTGCTGAGGAGGAACCCATCACGTCCCTCCCTTAGGGGACACTCAGGACGAGCGAGAGGCTCTGGACCAAAGGTGGAGTGACCTGGGTCACTGAGCCCCACGGTCATGGGCTGAGACCAGGCTATTGGCCGGCTCAGAGCAAACCTGCGGTCTGTCTCCGCAGCTCCGTGGGCGTGTGCATGTCTGCGGCCAGGCCGCTTCCCCTCACTCTCCTCCCCGACTCCTCACGCCGCGCCCCCGTGCTGGGAAGCGGTCCCTCTACTTACAGCAAGGGACCTGCCAGCTCCCAGCGGCGGCACCCCTGCCTCCCTAGGTTTCCGCCTCTTCTTAGCTGTTACCACCACCTGAGGCACCACGCGCCCACTCATCTATCCCTGGGCTGTCTGTCCCCACCTCCCCACACAACGAAGGCAGGAACCTTTCATCACCGCTGAACGTCGGCACCTAAAAGAATGCCTGGCAGGCAGCAGGCACTCAAATATTTGGTAAACATGTGAATCCCTTACTTTTTCTCCTGTTTTTTTGGATACATCTCTTACAGCATTCAAGATTCTTCCTGAAATGAAAGTGTATTTCAAGTAAACCTTTCTGAAAAGCATCATGGCAATATTATCAAAAATCTTTTAAAATCCAGCCCTATGAAAAAGATTCCTTTTAAAGTGGACTAAGATTTACACGGTGTAACCTTAATCTGACAGCAGGTGGTCAAGAAAAGGAGAAGAGTCGAGGCAGCAACCATGCCTCCGTGGCGTGCTGTGCGTGTGGCCTAGCCTCCCTGCGGCACGGGCTCCTCACCTGTGAGAGGGGCATAAAACGGACAGCCGACCGCCCGGGCCGCACGAGGGCGCCAGCGCGTCCAGACACACAGAGCTCTGGGGAACAGCACACAGCACTCAGAGGGTCGGCAGTGGGGACAAGACTCGGTGCCTGGTTGTTCCGTGCAATTGGACGGAAGAGAATTCACCCATTTAAAAACAATGCTTACTGGCTGGCCCCATGGCCAACTGGGCCCTGCTTCAGAATGCTCTGCTTCGGCACCCACACTTTCACCGATTAGGATCCTGGGCGTGGACATGGCATCGCTCGTCAGGCCATGCCGAGGCAGTGTCCCACACAGCACAACCAGAGACAGTCACAACTAGAATATACAGCTATCTACCAGGGGACTTTGGGGAGAAGAAGGAGGGAAAAAAAAGAAGATTGCCAGCAGATGTTAGCTCAGGTGCCTATCTTTAAAAACAATAAAAACAATGTTTACAAGTAATTGTTGAAGGCTTTGGAAAACGCCAAGGATGAGATGTTACCGAACAAAAGCTAGAGCTAAAATTCTACATACAATACGGTCACAGATGTCATTTTTAAAAGTATGTGTATTTATGTCCATAAAGAAAAAATAGTGATTATCTCTGGGTAGGGGTATTAAGAAAAAGAGAATGTCCCATTTCAAGGAAATGTGAAGAGTAAAAAAATATATATGGCACAGATATGTGAGAAAGCGTCTGGGACACACGGTCCGCTCTACCCCTCATGTCCTGCATATCCGAGAGCCAGGAGGCCATCTGGTCAGGGGTGCATCTCAACTCTGTGCTGGATACCTCGCCACCCCCCACTTGCCCCTGAGGAGGATGCTCCAGGATGGCTCTCCAGGAAGCATTCTTGAAAATCCCAGGCGGGGCTGAGTCCCTCCTGCGAGTCCCTGGCCCCTAAACCTCCTTTGTACCAGCCCTGACATGGCACTCTAGTTCACCGCTCATCTGTGTGGGCCCCACGACGTGTACTCCTTAAAAGCACATGAGCACAAAGACACATGCTAAGTGATTGTCTGAACAAATGGCCTGTCACGGGCACCGGAGAAGATGCAGAGAAGATCGAGGGTCCATCCTCTGCCCCCAAGGTAGCAAGGGCACCCACACAAGATGCAAACTGCCTGCGGCAGACCTAGGGGAGGAAAGAGCACCTCCAGCTCCGGAGGTCAGCATCCTTTCTTCAATTTAACCAGAAGGTTTTGGAAAGTCTGAAGACTCACCCCTCTTTAAATCTCAGAGCACCTAGATTAATATGAATTGTTATGCCTGGCATTTCTGATTGGCCGACACACAGAAACATACCCACTGAGACAACGGCCACCAGGGAAAACCACGCTGAGGTCAAACAAATGCAGAAAGCCAGTACCTCCAAGCGAGTCTGTGGTCCATACATGTCCCAGATTTTTCTTCTTCGGATATCAATCCCTCGGCCTGGATGCTAAAATAATTAATTTCAGAAATCAAAGGTTAAGCTCAGCACATCATAATAAACTAGCAAAATAAACTACACTCTGCAGGGGCTGCCACCAGCGCGAACTGCAACAGAGCCTCAGCATTCACAGACGGCACAGCAGTTTCTCAGCTCTCCAGACACTCTGGCTCCTGCAAGACGCGGATGAGGCCCTGTACTCCATTAGCCGTCACGAGCCTTTACGAAGGGGAAGCAGAGCCGAGAGGCCGAAACACCTCCAGGGCTGGAACCCCAGGAAACAGGCCTGGAAAGGGAGCAGCTCTCTCGGCTCTCAGTCTAGTTCAGATGTCGGGCACGGCTGCTCTTCCAGCTTGCCAACCAAGACGACAGCCATCCTGTGAGGCGAGTCCTTACCAAGTACACTGTGGCCACGCCCGTTAGCTCACAGGCAACCCCACCCCCCAGCGTCTCCACCTACCAGCCTCCAGGTCACCATGTGATGCGCTAACACCCTACATACAACCTGTTTACAGGTATTACAATTACAAACCCATTCTTTTACAAAGCAATTCAGAAAGTACATTTTAACAACTCCATTCCAAGTTCCCACAGTTGAGGACAAATATATCTATCCCATAAGGCAGAATGCTACGGTCAGAAGAAAATCAGCCGTGGGGTCATCACGACTGGGCTTCACACCTCGAGCGTGAAGGTGCTGAGCTCCAGCTCTCTGAGCCGGGTGATGGGGGAACAGCACCTAAGGCACTGGATTCACCAGGAAGGCTGAGACGACAGCAGAAACTCCAGGAATGGGGCGCTACGGCTTACGTTTGCTGACCTGCTCTGACCGCCTTTACTTCTCTGACGCAGAAAACAGCTGCAAACTAGCAGCATGGTTTACACTGTGGTATATGTGTCCAGGACTGTCTCTGAGCTGAATTTAAGCTTCTCGAGGGCAGAAGCCCACCTTGCCCTTTATTCCCCTTGCAGTGCCTTGAAATGGTGGGTTTTCTAAACAAAATTATTTGACAGCAAAAACACACGTGCTGTTGAAAGTCTGTGGTTTTACAGGTACGCCTCACATGTTCCTTAGAACCGCTCTTCTAGTCTAATGAGGTGGCTGTCTTTCCCTCCTGTTTTACAAGCTGCCCGTTCTACAGAGCAACAAAGTTTATAATCAGACACTATGCCAGTAGCCAGGATGACTCTGAATCCAGGTCGTACCGGGAGAAAAAGATCTCAATGAACCTTGGGCTGGATTTGAAGACACTCTCTAGAGAAGATACTAGAAACGGCCATGAACCGTGCTTTACCCCCTCACTGCTCAGGATGTGGACCAGAAGACCATTTCCGCATCCTAAGTCAACAAAGGACTGCTTAGCTGTCACTCCCCGCTCAGCTCTTTCTTCTTCCCATAGAATCTAGTCAACAGAAAAAAACAAAACAAAGTCAGTTTGTAATTCACTCTATCCCAGAATAATTCAGACACAAACCCCACGTGAGACTACAAATCGCACTCCCACACAGGTGGAGAGGCCTCATCAGAGGCCCTGGGCTTTCGCTCAGGTGACACAGTTAGGCAGAGTGTGGCGCATCGGCCCACTGCTCTCGAGTGATGCCGCCTGGAGCATCAGAGCTTTCTTCTTCCATCGAGAGTCCAAAGTTAAGTGGCCATGTCTGGGTAAGAGCTTTACAGGTTATTGTTAGTTTCTTCACGCTTTCTCTATATTCTTTAAGTTTTGTATACTTTGATAATCAAAATAAAATATGCTATTTCTAAAAAGACTAAGAGAATTGCAATTGAAAGGAACTTGGAAATTCTCTAGTCTAAATATTTTATAGATAAGAAAAATCCAGACTATTAAGTTAAAGAGCATGTCCAAATTTAGGTGGCTAGCAAGCTGGCTAAGGAAAGATCTAGAACTAGAAACACCAAATGCTAGGAATGGAAGGGATGTGCTAATCACATGAGCTCCCATATGCCAGCCAGCATCTCCATGTTGACCATTAATTATGAAAGAATTATTTAGCTGAATGCCTGCAGTTACGTTTCACAATTCAAACTTGTACACTCATGCAAAAGCACCATGCAAAGTTAAAAAACTATTATTGTGTAAGCAACCTTGGCAAAGAGAACTACAAACAGCCTAGGCTACGAATTTGACCAATGTCGCCCACTCCTGTAGCATCTGCCCATGGCAGCCTTCCCCCACCCACCCCAATCAGATTACATACATTCTTACCAGCAGGTAGGTGGCAATAGCCACATCTTCATACACAAACTTCTCAGGATCAGTTACTTCAGGCCACACCTAAAACATTTTCAAGAGCATATGTAAATTGTTCTCCATCTCCCCACCATTTCACAATGTTGAATATTCCCTTAAGGTGTAAGTCAATCTGGACTAACCACGCAATAAAATAACAAAAATGAGCTTGTTCCAAAGACAGAAACTCACCGTCGGTCTCTCATAGTAAGAGACGTGCATAAAGACACACAACCCTCTACCAAGTCTACGTGGCAGGACACACCAAGGGCAACGTGGTCCACGCAACACCTTGCAATAGACAAGGTACGTCAGATATTCAGACAGGCAACTAGACATCAGAGGAAATGCTCAGCTCTTTCTCCCTATCTTCAGCTCTTCCATCTTCATTGTTTACCCAGAGGAAGATAACGAACAAGGACACAAAGAGGAGGGGGGTGGGGAGGCCGACAGGGGTCAAGAGGCCAGTACTCTAGCCCCGTGCTCTGTCAGTGACTAGCTCTCATTCGTCAGGAGTGTCACTCAGCTGTTGTGTCCGCATCTCCCTGTGTGTAAAGCAGGGACGAAGCCTTAACCACCACGCAGGATGACCATCAAGGTGCTCTGAGAACTGTAAAACACTAGCTATGCAAGTGCAAGTCCTCGTTATTAAAATTAGTTACGTGCAGAAGAGGAAAAACCGATGGCCAATGTCAAATGTTCAATTTCTGTTTCCCGTCACGGTGGAATAGACAATTCAGACGAGCCATTTCACTAAGGACAATTTTAAAAGCTGGAAGAATATAAAAGTCCCTTCTTGAAGATGCTGAATGGTTACTAAGATGATGAAGGAACACAAGGCCAGGATGTGAGAGAGAAGGGGAGCCAGCCTAGGTCAGCAGATCCAGGACCTACACACGCTTCAGCAAGAACGAATGGTACTGCCTCAAGCCTGTGAGTCTGGGGTGCTTTGCTACAGAGCAATAGGTGACTAATAAGAGAAACATGGAAATGACAAAGCGTGCTTGCTTCCAGGAGGAGGAGGGAGGGGTAAACTAGGAAGAGGACAAAGGAGGCTCGACTGAGCTGGGTGCGCACCCACAGAGGCCTGCTGTTACCTTCTTTCTACATCTTAGATATAAAGTTCACATGTTATGAAATTTATCTCCTTTCTGGAAGTTTCTTTTGTACTTTAATTTCTCATATATTTTCTTAAAATATCTTTTAAGTTTATACCAAAGAATTACGGTAATTTAGTAATTTAATGTTCAATTATCTTAAATTTAAATATTTCCCTTTTGTTCTTTTGGAAAAAAAAAAACAATCCTTTTCCATAACACTTGCCAACGCTGCTGTGGTGTGCGTCCCTAAGAATGTCAGAGCGACGCGGGACTCACGCGGTATAGTAAGACTTACGTCCGCGCCTGCACAGAACTAGACGGTGCGCAGGAAAGGCAACCTTACCCGGCGCAGTCTGGTCACACCTCCTCCTGTAAGCGAGGGCGTCCCGGACGCTGTTCCCCAGAATTACCTTGACCATGTCCTTGTATTTCTCCTTAAGCGCCCAGTAGGCCCTGCTGTACTTCAGCAAGGAGATGAGGGACAGGGTGCTTTTAAACCCACTCTTCCCGCTCTCCACAGACCACCTGGCCAGCTTGGTCAGCAACTCCTCCCCAAGCCAGGTGAGTTTGGGATAAACAATTCCATCTGGATGCCATCTTTCTGGACAGAAAATTAAAACGGATATGAACCTTTGAAAATAAGAGAAATGTGAATAAGTAGAGCTAGCTTCAATCTTATTTTAAAATTATACGTTTATTTGCTGAAAGAAGAAATAAGACAGCTACGACCACAAAGCGTTTTATCGAAAACACAAACTAATCTGGAACTAGTCACAGAATTTTCATCTAACAGAGAAAAACATTTAACAAGCAGAAAGAATGCCTCTCCTCTTGCAAACATTGCTGCAAATGCATTTACACGTCCCATGAGACCCACCAGGACGGACAAACAACGAATCCCTGTCACCTTCTGCTTCACGCGCTAACGAGCCAGGTTCTACAGGGTCTGTGGACTTGCCTAACATTTCTATTTTTTATACATTTTCACTTGTGCGGCTTAAATGTGAGGATACCGGTTCACCAACTATTCACCGGCCAGAAAGCAGAGTGCTCACGCACGCAGCCCCCCGCAGTGTACAGGTTCATTTTGTCTATTGCGTGTCTCCTGCCCTCAGAATGTGGGGAGGCCGCGGCTCTTGTCTATTGTGTTCACGCGCTGCTCTACCGGAGCCCTAACAGTGCCTGATCCACGGCAGGCGCTCGCTGTCTGTGTGCCGAGTAAGTAGACGAAAGCTCACAACCCGTGGGCGCAGATCACGACCACACACTCTCTGAGGCTGCGATTCGGGCGGCACGATGAAAGGGAAAGAGCATCAAGTTTGCCAGGCCGCAAAAAAGGAGGTGGCGTTCAATGGGGCCCCCAGAACAAGCAGCAGCACAGGCGGTTGGATGAGAGGGGTAGAGCGGGAGACAGGCGGGGGACAAGGGTGAGTTGGTCAGTGTGCTGAGAGCTATGACTGTGAGGCTTTTTGCCACCACATGCATCAGAGGGACACAACTCACTCCCACAAGTAACAGACACCTCTCCTCTCCGGAAGCCTCCTCTGGGCTGAGGCCCCTCGGCAGCCACCCCTGCTCTTCCTGGGCCTCGCACTCTTTCACCACGTGTCCCCAGCAGTCACATGACCTATGCCCTCATCTGCTCAGGCCTCTCTTTGGGTGCCCCCACCCACCCTACTGGACACAGCCCCACCTTTGCTAAGGAGGGACATGGGAACAGAGAGCCATTTCCTCTTTTCCTTCTTCTCACAGTGCACAGCACCCCCTGGTATCAGTACGCAGAGGTACCTACCTGCCCCATGAGAGCCGCTCACCACCACACACCCAGCACGAGCACATGGCGGGCCCAGAGACACTACGGAAACCAGCGCCCAGGAGCACCGTGCCCCCCAGCAGCCGCCCCTCTAACGGCCATTTAACGTGTGCTCCACTTAGAGGACAACACATCTGGCCCCCAAAGTCTGACCAGTGCCAAAAGGAATGTGAGGGACAGCTGCCAGTGGGGCAAGGACAGGAAATGCGAATGTGGAAAGATGGGGAGCAGCCAGCTGAGCCCTCTGTAACTCGTCAAAGAACAGGGAATGTGATGCCAACGCATCGCAGGTGCTGGGAGCTTCCCAACATACTGAGCAGACAGACGCCACCTCCAGTCTCACCAGCAGCCCCCACACCAGCCCCCACGAGGAGACCACCACAGACAAAGCTCGGCCCGTGGGGTGTGCCTCACTCTCCACACACCAAGGGGAAAGGGCCACACACAAGGCCCCTCTTGGCCGCTCACCCAGGGTGGCCCTAAGTATGCCCACCAAGCTTCTAAGCCTGCGACAAGTCCCCAGGAAGCGCAGCCCAGCGCCCTCCCCACTTCACAGGTGAGAAGACAGAGCCACGAAGGTGACGCACCCAAGATCACACAGCCAGTGAGGAGACCCAGGTCTGACTCCAAAACTAAGCTCTTCCCACTGGACCCTCCACTTTCTACGAAACACTGTGCAAAGCCCACGCCGGTTAAACACACACGATCCCCAAGGTCCTTCTAGAAAGTGCAGACCGGATGTGGCTCTCAGGATAACATCACCACAAGAATAATGAGTGAATTTACCCTTCCTCTGACTTTTTTTAAAAAAAATATACCAAGTGGGGGCCAGCCCGGTGGTGCAGTGGTTAAGTGCACATGTTCCGCTTCGGCGGCCCAGGGTTCACCCGTTCGGTTCCCGGGTGCAGATATGGCACTGCTTGACACGCCATGCTGTGGTAGGCGTCCCACATATAAAGTAGAGGAAGATGGGCACGGATCTTACCTCAGAGCCAGTCTTCCTCAGCAAAAAGATGAGGACTGGCAGCAGATGTTAGCTCAGGGCTAATCTTCCTCAAAAAAAATAAAAAACAAAAAAATAAAAAATACCAAGTGGAAGTAAATCAAATTCCAGATTTTCCATTGAGGCCCAAACACCATATGGAACTAAGGGAGCATACTGAACAGCTCCTTTTCTAAGAAGCATCACTGAACACCCACTGTACCTAAGACCATCTGCACCACAAGGAAACAAAAAAGGAAGCATCACTCACTCCCTTAACTGAGCTGTAAGAAACAACAAAAAATAAAGAGAGTTCAGTGTATTTGAATTTGATGCTAAAACTAGGTGCTAATAGCCATCAAGGCCACGTGGAATATGGAGACTACAGACCCCAGGCAGGCTGCGACCACCCAGGCTCCACAGGAACACAGACGTAGCATGGAAACACCAATAGAAAGCACCTTTCCACTAACCCTAACTGCCTGAGGGACGGTCCCCTGGCTCTTCAGTGACCCAGAATCCTGCAGCTACCTAAAAAAGTAATCAACTGAAACCACAGAACACTGAAAGAGGAATCCGTTTTCTAGTTCTTACCATTCTTCTCTGCAACGACTGAGCTGAATTTGATACACATTGCTCATCTTGACCTTTAAATTCCCTTCATCATCATCTTCCAAAGGTAAAAAAGTTACAGTTCCATTGAGGACATCTGAGGAAAAAGAAGATACGGATGATAAACTAAAACTGCTTAGTTCAGTGTCTTATCAGAAGCCGTCATAACTTGTAATGAACCAGTTCCGGAGCCATCCATCTCCCAGGGCTCCCCACCTACTGACAGCAGTGCCAGGGGTCGGACAGGCTTTGATGTCCTATTCCCTGCCGCATCCCCGCCCTACACGGGGCAGGGCACGCAGGAGACAGTTTGCCAGGGGCTGAGTGTAAGAAGCAGCCCTAAAACCAGCATCCCCGAGGAGAGGAGCACTGCTCCCAGAGAGAGGCAAAGAGGCCTGTGAGAGCGCCACGTCTCCACCCGCAGGAGCAGGGGCACCGCAGCACAGGTCCTCTCAGTCCAAGGGAGGGGAAAGGTAAAAGGTGACCACGACACGGTGCATAAAGGCTGCAGAGCTCCCAGTCTGGGCACCGCAGGGTCAGAGAGAGCCTCCTGGAGGAAGGACCCCTGGGAAGTCTTGCAGGGGCTCAGAGGCAGACAGTACGGGGCGGGGGGCATGCACCCACCAGCAACTCTGCATTGCTGCTTGTGGCAGACAGAACAGCCTCTCCAAGATGCCCACGCCCTAATCCCCAGACTCTGTGACTATGCTGTGTTACAGGGCAAAGAGGGACTTTGCAGATGTGCTTAAGGAACAGACGTGAGAAGGGGGAGAGTACACTGGATTACGCAGCTGGGCTCAATCTAGTCACATGAGCCCTGAGACCATTCTCCAGCTGGGGGCAGAAGAGGTGCAGCTTGCGAGCAGGAGAATTTGATGCGCGGTGGGCTCCGAGACGCAGGGAGCCGTGTTCAAGAACTGGAGCGAGGCCTTGAGAGCCTTTCCACTCACCTCCTTACCTGCTACACCAGCATTTTGTCACTCAACATCCGGCGCTTCTTCACCGTCTCCCTGAAGCCGTCCAGACACTGCCCCAATGAATGAACCCATCCTCTACGTGCCCCTCAAAAAAACAATCAAACATCTACAACCTCCCCAGGACACCGCAAAGGAACGGGCACAGTGGTCCCTTTAGCGCCTTTTCAATGACATGAGGTTGAGCGCGTGCTTTTTAATCTATCCGCATTCTCTGCCAAAGATTCACTTCTTGACCCAACTCTCGCCAGGCTCCTCTGAGCCCTGTCCCAACTGGGCTTCAACCCCGGCCCATAAAAACCTGAACAAATACTAACACAGCTCCTAAGGGCACAAGGCTGCACCCCTAGGATGCCCCTAGGCCCCCTTAAAGTGCCTGCTCCAGAAAACTCAAGGCTGACAGAGAACTGACTGTTGGAGCCCACACCTGAGGATAGCCCTGTCCCCCGGCCTCTGGGAGGGGAGGAGCCCAACTCCATAAGCACCAGGTGGCCACCCAGACGGGTGTCACACGGACCGACCCCCTCCCCCTGCCTTTCCTGCTTTTTGTTAACTTTTCGCTGCCCTGACTCTAAGTTCACCCCCTCCCTAATCCCTCCCTCTCCCTTGAAAACACCGGGGCGCCTCTGCACAAACCAAAGTGGAGTTCAGTTCACACTGGACTCTCCTCCCCACAGCAACAGCGAAGTACTAATTGAAACCCACCCTCGCCGCTTTCACTGGGGTCCGGCTTTGTTTGCCTCTGACACCTCTACTAACAGAGATGCTCATACCTTGCACGACCATTTCCCTCGTCGGAGCGAGAAGCGGGCGATGCGGGCTCGATTTCAGGATGACGGTTCTGAGAACCACGTCCAGCTCGTGCTGCGCCTCCGGCCGCGACCCCGCCCGGGAGCCGGCGAGGAAGACCAGCATCTCCCGATTGCCGCAGAGGCTTCGGGAAAAATCGCCCCAGAGAGAGTCCAGCTCCGAGGCGGGCACGTCGCCCTCCTCGACGCCAGCCCTGCCGGGCTGCCCGGGGGCCCCTGCGAGCAGAGGCGCCGCGGCTGCTGCCCTCCGGCCCCGGGACTCCTCGGGGACGCGCCCCGCCGTGCCCAGCTGGGGGCCTGCGCTCGTCCGGGGGCCTCCGGCCTCGGCCCGGGGCAGGACGGCGCTCCGCCGGCCTTCCAGGCGGGCGCCACACAGCCGCTTGTTGGCCACCTGCGGCCTCTCCAGCCACACGCCCACCGCCTCCCAAAAGCCCCCCGGGAGCAGAGCCCCGGGGTCGCACACCGCCGTTCGGCCAACCTCCGCCATCGTCTGCCTGACTGAAGAGCCAAGCGGCGGCGCGCCGAGATGACGCAACCCGACGGCGCGGCGTGTTAGCGTCATGGGGGCGGGGCGCTGGGGCCGGAAGTGAAAGGGCGAGGATGCACCGGCGACTTTCGTGCTTCCCTGTCCGTGGGGCGGGCTGCCTGCGGGTGTTCTCACTGAGACTTTAGCCGTTGCTTCATTCACCGGGAATCCAGCCAAGGCGTGTGTGTGCCTGATAGAAACACGATTATATATATATTAATATATAATACATAATATAATACATAATATTATTATATTGACAAATAAAAATGGCAAGTAATAGGATATATTGGAATATATGAGGAAGCCATTTGGTATAAACCTAATTCGGCCTGACCTTGTCTTTCCAAAAGGGCCTGACGGAGGCGGTTGAGCATGCATTGTATATCTGCTTTAGAGATTCCCTCTGGCAAGAGCAAAGGCCCTTGAGATAAAGGTGCAACTCCCCTCCCCCTCCAAACGTTGGCATCTCCTTAAAGATTAAGCATCTTTCTTTAGGCTGGGAACCGATTGCAGCACTCATCTGTGACCGCCCAGCTCGAGGCAACACACTTGCCACCCCATGGCGTTCACTGAGACAGCAGACCTATCTGCTGTTTCCATCAATCGCTGTGCTGACAGAGCAGCCTCGTGACTATTGTAAAAGGGACATTTCAATCATATGCGAAACATACTCTTTGAGGGTATATAACCACCCTATATACCCCCACTTCTTTGGAGTGCTCTGTTCCTTTGTGGAAAGACTCTCCCGGGTTATAATCCTAAAATTTAAGCTCAGAATAAACTTACCCAAATTTTCATTTATAGATTGGTTATGGATTATTTTCGTTGACAATATTATAATAATACATAATATTGTATATATGTTTTTTTTTTTTTTGTGAGGAAGATTGTCCCTGAGCAAACATCAGTCCCAATCTTCCTCTACTTTCTATGAGGGACACCACCACAGCGTGGCTTGATGAGCGGTATGTAGGTCCTTGCCTGGGATCTGAACCTATGAACCCTGGGCTGCTGAAGCGGAGCATGTGAACTTAATCATTATGCTACTGGGCCAGCCCCCAAACTAAATTTATGTTGCAAACCTCTTTCCCAATACCATTCTCATCTGCCTCCTACTTGGTGTAATTTTACTGGGGGAAGGAGGTTGTGCTGGGTGCTGGTGGCCACAGCAGAGCTGTGACAGGAGCGTGCTTAGCACTGATCATCATGGCCCATCCACAGTAACCTGGTGACTCCTTTCTGGCCACTCTTGTGTGAATTCTGAACCAGTGAGGGAGGCGGTGGTGGTGGTGAGAGGGAAAGGAGGAAGGAGATAGGCAAGGCAAATGGCCAGAGTTTGGGAGGAAACTTCAGTGTTAACAATGTGTTCAAATAATTGCAGTTAACAATGATGGCCAATAGAGCAAATGACTAAACATGAGCAGGAATGGGTGTGCCAAACGAGGTGGAGTGGGACAGATGTCAAAATGAACAAGAGCACATGTGTGGGGACTGATGGCAGAGCTCTAGTAGGGGACTGCCAAGTCATTGTCAGCTGAGTTACTGAAAGAGTGCTCACCCTCCCACTCTGTTCCCACCAGCTCCGCTGCAGTTCCCAGTAGCTTCACCAGGAAGTAGCTAACGAAACATGTACAAAACCAAATTCCCTTTCTTTTCCCCAAAGTTGCTCCCCCTATGCTTGTCTCAGTGGCATTTCCATCCACCCAGGTCCCAGCAAAACAACCCACAGAGTAGTGTGTGACCTCTTCCTCTGTCCCTATCTCACCACCATCCAATAGTTGCAGTGTCCACCAGTTTTACCTAGAGATGCCAGAGCACACTCCTTTTCAGACACAGGCCAAGCAGGGTCCTAAGGCCAGAGAGGGGACCGAGTATGGGGGAATGGAGGACTGGCAAGCAAAGACCAGAAGGTGGGTCCTGAAGTAAAGCCATGGTGGGCTTTACTGGGTGCTGGAAACAACAGTCTTAAACCCAGTTACCAGTTCAGGAAGCTAAATGGAGAGAGTGAAGTAACATGGCCCAAACTTGGAGGGTGGAGGTAGACATTGTGAGAAGAGAAGGGAGGAGAGAGAGGCAGAGAAGGGAGGGGGACCTGATGACACGTGCAAGCCTGCGAACATCCGCTCTGTATGTGGGCTCCATGTGCATTTTGTGACAACACCCATCTTTCATAGAACCAACAGCAAAATGTCCGTCAACTCCTCCCCCGCTCCAGCTGCACTGCCGAGGGCTCGTCTCAGGCCTTCGCCTCAGCTGTGCTAGATCCCCAGTTGTTCCTGTTCCGTCCTCTTCACCTTTAGCCTGCCCTCCATTGTCTGCTTAGAAACACCTACTCTCTCCCTCTCACTCCTGCAATGGGCTCAGATGAGTTCCAAGTGGAAAGATGTTTCTCTAATGTCAATAAAACATAGGAACCTGACTCACTTTTTAGTAGTTATAATTTTGGCAGAAACTGTGACCTAAAGGGGGTGTGAATTCTGTAATGAAGGAGTATTTTATTACTGTCGAAAGTATCTCCAAACATTTGAAAAACAGCAGCACGTATTTTTATTAGACCACTGTTATTTGATCTGCAAGCAATCCTGGGTGCTCCTATGGACTCAGGGACCCCTTGGACCAATGCCACAGACCTCTGGCTGGAAACACTGGCCTAGATGAAAGATCAATTCTCACAGCTTAGCATGGCATGTACAGGGCCTGATAAATAAATGAAAAGCAACAGTGTATATCGGAGTATATGAGGAAGCCATTTGGTTTAAAACTAATTTGGCCTGACCTTGTTTTTCCAAAAGAGCCTGACGTGGCCTGTTGAGCATACATTGTGCATCTGCTTTAAATATTTAGTATGTCCCAAAGACAAGAACGAGGCCCTTAAAGATAGGAATGTAGCTTCCCCCAAATCAGCAATTGTTTAAGCATCTCTTCCTGGGAACTAAGGATTTATTCTCGACTTGCTGTGCTCACCTTGTCACCACAGACCTACTGACCACGGACCTGCTGTGCTAGCTAAGCATCTTGTGACAACTGTAGAAGGGACATTTCTATCATATGCGATGTATGCTCTTTGTTCCGAGACGGTATAGAACCACTCTGTACACCCCACTTCTTTGGTGCCATTCCTTCTTTGGGGAAGGAAGGCCCTGGGCTAGTCCTCAGATCTGGCACATAATAACCTCACCTCAATTGTGATTTGTAGATTGATTACAGATCATTTGCGTCGACAGGCCCTAGTTTGTTGATCAGTCCCTTCCTCCTGCTTTTGCACCAGAAGGTCCCCCTGATTATATCTCTGTTTTGAATAAGGGTCACAGCTGTGAGAGCAAGTGTTGCCATGGAATGAAGGAGAAGAAATTTCATAGCAGAATAGGAGTAGAAAGGGGATTTCCAGATATCAGCTGAGCATCTCCGTCCAGACGTCCTATCAACTTCTAAACTCGACGCCTCTCTAAAACTGAACGTGCCATCTTTTCTCTTCCCCGTGACTGCACTGCCCACCTTTCAGTTCCCTTTAAGTGGAAACCTTCTGACTCCTTCTTCCTTCTTCTTTACATGGTAAATCGCCAAGTCCAGTTGATTCTATTTCTGTAAATTCCATTCGAGGCGCGTGTCTTACTTTGGATTACCCGCCCCCCCTAAACAGAGCCGGAGACAAGGATCGGGGCGCAGGCGTTTAAGTATGGAGCTGCCCCAAGATGCAGGGAGGAGGAGAGGGAAGTAGGAGACGAAAGAAAGAACGCCAGTAAAGGGTGGGTTTCGAGTTGGTTACTGCTTCCGGCACCCCGGCGCAATTCCCCCGCACCCTCTGAGGAACCGGGCGCGACCACGGTTCTCAGACTTGGCTGAGCTCCTGGGCGGCTCGGTAACTTGAGAACGCCAGGCCCCAGCCCGCGGGCTCCGACTCCGCCGCCCGGGACTGGCCGCAGGAGCCCGCGTGCTGAACGATCGCCGGGCACCTCAGCGCGAGGCCCACGGGGCGCCCGGGCGCGGCCAGGGACGGGCCTCCGGCGCGCACGGCCTCGGCGCTCCCGGCGCGCGACACGTCCTGCGTTTCCCGGGCAACGGGGGCGGCCTGCGCGGCGCGATGACGTCAAGGGCGGACGGAGGCCGAGAGGCGGCGGCCTGGACGCGGCTGCGCGCGCACTCCGCTCGCCCTTGACTTTGCGCTCAGGTAGACGCCCACTGAGCGCCTGCTGTGTGCACTGGGCGGTGCGGAGAGACAGCGAGCTGGAGGGACCGCGCTTTTCTAAGGTCTAGCCTGCGTCAGCCCCGGGGCGAGGGGGCAAGGGGACGAGTGAGTGCCCGGTGGGAGCGGGGAGACAGCGTGTGCAAAGGGCCGGGGGCGCCCTGGGCGTCGGTGCACGCCCTTCCAGGTGCGGAATTGCCTGGAGCAGAAGTGGCAAGGGCCGGCGGGCGGGTAAACGCCTGAGACATTTTGAGGAGTTCGAACGTTGTTCTTTGGGGTCACTGGACACCTGTCACCTAAAGGAGAATGATGAGATCTACGTTGTAGAGTCACCTCTTCCACTGCAGAGAGGAAAATTGAGGTGGCTGTCGCTGTCATAATGATATCAAGGCCGCAATCCCATGCTGGGAGGTGTTCCAGGTACTACTGTGAGTTTCAACAGCCTGGAAACTAGGCTAGCGTTACCGTGTCGCCGTAACCACTGAGGCACAGACAGGCGAAGCGACTTGTCAAGTTCACTCAACTCGTAAGCTTTAACGTTGGGGTCTGACGCCAGACACTCTGGCTTCAGAATCCTTGCTCCCAGCAGCTGTGCTTCCTGCAGTAATGGTGACCTCAGGTGGCGGGGAGCTCCAGGGACTTACTGGCTGGTTAGGATCATGGGCTTTGGGGTCAGGTGTGCCTGATAAGAGCTGTGTGACCTTGGGCAACGTTCTTCACTCTGACAGGTCAGTTTCCTCACCTGGAAAATGCGAGCAAAGTTGAGATTATGTAGCTACTTAACACATGCACCTGCACTCAGCGATCGCTCAGTGATCGGAGGTTATGATGATAGATTTAATAGGAGCGGGGAGAAGTGAGAGCATTGAGTAGGCGTTAGGGAGGCGCCGGAAGGACCCCGTAACTAACTGGGTCACAGGGCGTGATGGAGAAGGGAATTCCAGGATGACAACCCTTGGGCCACCGGCTGTCGAACTGGGCCTGCGGCAGGACAGGCTGGGTCAGGGGGCTCAGGGTGAGCCCACTGTTGAACATTCAGAGTTTGAGGGCCTCAGGAACGTGACGGGGAGGGGTGTCCAGGAAACTGCCAAGTGGGTGTGGAGGTCTCCACGCACGAAGGAAAATGTACACGGATGCCCTGATGCAGAGCGGGAGTGGCTAAGGCCAGGTCTGCGAGGAGATGGAAGAGGAGCGGCCGAGGAGGAGGGGAGTGGTGTTCTGGACCCCACGGGGGCGGAGCTCGAGGAGTCACAGGGATGGGGCCACGTGCGGGAAAGTCCAGAAGGTACTGTTCCCCTTGGACTTTATCACTTGCATTTGGGCACCTGGTTTCTGCCAAGAGCTGAGCCTTACTTTTTTTTTTAAGAAAAATTGCTTTATTGAGATCGAATTCACATACCCTGCAATTCAACTGTCTAAAGTGTGCAGTTCAGTGTTTTTCATATAGTCCCAGAGTTGCAACCATCACCACTGTTCAATTCTGTAAAATATTTTCATCACCCCGAAAGAAACTTTGGACCCATTAGAAGTCACGCCTGTGCACCCCCTCCCCAGCTGCTGGCAGCTGCTCATCTCCTTTCTATCTCTGTGTGTTTACCCATTCTGAGCGCTTCATGTAAATGGAATCATGTGATACATGATCTTTCATGTCTGACTCCTCACTTAGCATGATGCCATAGCGTGTGTCAGTACTTCATTCCTTTTTGTGGCAAATAATATTTTGTTGTATGGACAGACTGTATTTTGTTTATCCGTTCATCAGTTGATGGACATATGTGTTGTTTCCACTTTTTGGCTATTATAGATAATGCTGCTGTGAACTGCCTTGTGCAAGTTTTTGTGTGGATATCTATTGTCATCTCTCTTAGGTATGTACTTGGGAGTGGAGTAGCTGGGTCGTATGGTAACTGTATATTTCACCTGTTGAAGAACTGCCAGACTTTTCCAAAATGACTGTAGTGACCATTTTACGTTCCCACCGGCCACGTGTGATGGTTGCTGGTGTATGACTGCTCCTCATCCTCATCAACACTTGTTATTTTCTGTCTTTTTGGTCGTGGCCATCCTGGGGGGTGTGAAGTGGTATCTTTTTGTGGTTTCGATCTGCATTTCCCTGGTGGCTAATGGTGTTGAGCATCTTTCCATGTGCTTGTTGGCCATTTTTATATCTTCAGAGACATGTCTATTCAAACCCTTAAAATTGAGTTATTTGGCTTTATTATTAAGATTTAAGATTCTTCATATAGTCTGGGTACAAGTCTCTTATCAATATGTGATTTGCAAATATCTTCTCCCATTCTCTGAGTTGTCTTTTTGCTTTTGTTTTTTTTAAAGATTGGCACCTGAGCTAACAACTGTTGCCAATCTTTTTGTTGTTGTTGTTTCCTTTTCTACTTTTTCTCCCCAAATCCCCCGAGTACATAGCTGTATATCTTAGTTGTGGGTCCTTCTAGTTGTGGCATGTGGGACGCTCCCTCAACGTGGCCTGATGAGGGATGCCATGTCTGCACCCAGGATCCGAACCAGTGAAACCCTGGGCCACTAAAGTGGAGCGCGTGAACTTAATCACTCGGCCATAGGCTGGCCCCTCTTTTTGCTTGCTTTCCTTTTTTTTTTTTTGAGGAAGATTAGCCCTGAGCTACCTACTGCCGGTCCTCCTCTTTTTGCTGAGGAAGACTGGCCCTCAGCTCACATCCATGTCCATCTTCCTCTACTTTCTATGTGGGATGCCTGCCACAGCATGGCTTGCCAAGCGGTGCCATGTCTGCATCCAGGATCCAAACCAGTGAACCCAGGGCCACCAAAGTGGAACTTGTACACTTAATCGCTGCGGCACTGGGCCGGCCCCTCTTTTTGCTTTCTTAGTGGTGCTCTTTGCAGCAAAGTTTTTAATTTTGATGAATTCTAATTTTCTAATTTTTTTTATTTTATTGCTTGTACTTTTGGTGTCATATCAAAGAAGGCTTTGCCTAACTTGAGATTATAAAGGTTTACTCCTGTATTTTCTTGTAAGAGTTTTACAGTTTTAGCTCTTACATTTGGGTCTGTGATTCGTTCTGAGTTCGTTTTTGTGTGTGTGTGGACAGAGTTCAACTTCATTGCTTTACGTGTGGCTATCCAGTTGCCCAGCACCGTTTGAGAAAAGACTGCCCCTTTTCCTTGAGTCGTCTTGGCACCCTTGTCGAAAAGTAGTTAACCCTGCATGGACGGGTTTGTTGCTGGACTCCAGGTTCTAGTCCATTCATCCAAATGTGTCCGTCTTCATGCCAGCACCATAATGTCTTCGTTACTGTCACTTTGCAGTGAGTTTTGAAATCAGGAAGTGTGACTCCTTCAACTTTGTTCCTTTTTCAAGGTGGTTTTGTCTCTTCTAGGTTCCTTAAATTTCCATATGAATTTTAGGATTCGCTTTCTAATTCTTGCAAAGAAAGCCAGCTGAGGTTTTGTTTGCGATCACACGAAATCTGTAGATCAGTTGAGGAGTGTCGCTATTGTAACACTGAGTCTTCTGTTCCCTGAAGACGAGATGTGCTTACATTTATTTAGGTCTTAGATTTCTTTCGAGAATGTTTTGGGGCCGGCCCCGCGGCCGAGTGGTTAAGTTCGCGCGCTCCGCTTCAGCAGCCCAGGGTTTCGCTGGTTCGGATCCTGGGCGCGGACGTGGCGCCGCTCGTCGGCCATGCTGAGGTGGCATCCCACATGCCACAACTAGAAGTACCCACAGCTAAAAATACACAACTATGTACCGGGGGGCTTTGAGGTGAAAAAGGAAAAAATAAAATCTTTAAAAAAAAGAGAGACTGTTTTGTAGTTTTCAGACTATAAGTTTTGCACTTCTCTTGTTGAATTTATTTCTACGTATTTATTAATTTTGATGCTGTTGTAAATGGAATTGTTTCCTTAACTTCATTTTTGAATTGTTCATTGGTGGTGTATAGAAATACAATGGCGTTTTGCATATTGGTCTTGTACCCTGCAAACTGGGTGAACTAATTTTTAGTTCTGATAGTTTTTTAGTGAATTCCTTAGGATTTTCTATATACAAAATCATGTCACCTGCAAATAGAGATTCCAGCCTGGGTCATTTTCTTGCCTAATTGCACTGGCTGGAACCTCTAGTACGGCATTGAATAACGAAGGTAGAGCTGACATCTTGCCTTGTTCCTGATCTTAGGGGAGAGGCATTCAGTCTTTCATATTTGAATATGATGATATCTATGGGTTTTTTGTAGATGCCCTTCATCAGGGTGTGGAAGTTCCCTTCTACTCCTAGTTTGTTGAGAGTTTTTGTCATGAAAGGGTGTTGGCTTCTGTCAAATGCTTTTTATGCATCAGTTGATGTGGTCATGTATTCTCCGGTGTGTTACATTAATTGATTTTTCAAATGTTGAACCAGCCTGCTTTCCGGGATAAATCGCACATGGTCGTGATGTATAGTCTCTTTCATATGTGGCTGGATTCAGTTTGCAAGATTTCCTGGAGGATCTTTGCGTCTATGTTCGTGAGGGACATTGGGGTTTTGTTTGGGATCACGTTGAGTCTGTAGGTCAGTTGGGGAGCAGTTGGTTTGTGGTTTCCTTTTCTTGTGATGTCCTTGGTTTGGGTGTCAAGGTAACACCAGCCTTATGGAATGAGTTGGGGAGTGTTCCCTCCTCTTCCATTTCTTGGCAGGGTTTGTGGATAACTGGCATCTTTCTTTAGGTGTTCGGTGGAATTCACAATTAAAGCCATCTGGCTTCTCTTTGTGGGTAGTTTATGGATTCCTCATTCAATCTCTTTCCTCGTTGGAGGTCTGTTCAGATTTTCCGTTTCTTCATGAGTCAGTTTTGGGTAGATTGTGTCTTTCTAGGAATTTGTCCATTTCATCTAAGTTGTCTAATTTGGTGGCATGTCGTGTTCATAATTTCCCCTTGGAATCCTTTTTATTTCTTTATGGTCAGTGCTAGTTCCCCACTTTGATTCCTGATTTTACTAATTTGTGTTTTCTCTCCTTCGCTGGGTCAGTCTAGCTACAAGTTTGTCAATTTTCTTAGTCTTTTCGAAGAACCAACTTTTGTTTTTGTTGATTTTCTCTGTTGTTTTCTCTTCTCCATTCCATCCGTTTTTGCTCTAATCTCTCTTCTGCCTTCTGCTTGCTTCACGTTTAGTTTGTGCTTCTTTTTCCAGTGTCTCACACGGTGCTTGAGGAGCGTGACCCGAGGTCAGACATGGCTGGGTTCAAACCCCTTCTGTGCCGCTTCTCAGCTGTGGGAGCTCTGGAAAGACAGCCCCTCTGAGCTTCAGTTTTTCCATCTTCCAGTAGGGACAAGAGTACTTGGCTCACAGTTTGGGGGAAGGTTGAAGAAATCCCGTCTGTAGCGGGCACCGTCCCTGGCACCCAAGCAGGGCCTCCGATCACGCTCCTCCCACCCTTTCCCCTTTCCCTTAGAAAACACAGGGCCTTTTTCCAGTGAAAGAGATCGCTCTCCCACTGCTTATCGGCAGTATTGACCCGTCGTACTCAGAGTCCAACATCCTAGACGATTTCAGCTTCAGCTAAAAGGATGTGAAGGTTCCCATGGGCCTCAAACAGCTAAGCTGGGGGTCCACACGCAGGACTCAGCTCTCCCGGTATTCCTCTAAGTCTGGGTTCATGAGCCACCCCCATCCCACGCCTTGGTTAGCCAAGGCTCTGTGGAAAAGGAAGCAGTCTACTTAGAAAATTCCAGAACCATTCAGTTGAGAGCTGGTTGTGGGGTGCTTGCTCTGTTAGTGGGAAGACAGATGCCCGTGTGTCAATTAGTGTCCAGAACAAAAGCCTGTGTTCAAAGGCTCTGTGGCAGATATCCACGTCCAGGAGAGCTGGAAGGGGGTCCTTTGGTGCGATCGTGTGTGGCCAGTGGACCGGCGAGCATTGGCTGGATTCCAGAGGAGAGCTTCCTGGCCGCAGGGTCTGACTGCGCCTTCGGGGAGGGGTCTGGGTGGCTTGAGTGCCCCCCGGGAGGGCCAGGTGTTCTCAGGCCAGGCTGTAGCACATACAACCTCTGGACTCTACACCCGGCTCCCCCACAGCCTGTGATCGTGGCGCTTCCCAGCGTCGGCCCCGGGGCTGCCCTTGGCTGTCGCCGGTCTCCTTGGTCTCCTTGTTCAGGAGGGAAGTGAGGGGATCTCGCCTCACCGTTCGTTTGGGAAAATGGCTCTTCACGAGGTCATTCTCTTTAGCCTCCCTGTGGACTCAGAGTTCTTCTTTATAGCACGTTGCATGTCTGGGGTTGCTCATGGACGGTGTGAATAGATAAACTGAAACACGTGGGCTCAGGTTGTATCTCTTGTGCAGGTTGATGCTGAGCGATGGCATCCTCTTCGGAAGGAAGTGGCGATGCCCTGCTGCCAGATTTCCCCAGGGGGCCCCTGCAGGCCTACCGCGCCCGTGCCTCCTTCAGCTGGAAGGAGCTGGCGCTGTTCCTGGAAGGCGAGGACATGCTGCGCCTTAAGGTGAGGCTGGCGGCTGTGCGCGAGAGGCCGTGCTGATCCGCAGTGCGGCCCGGGAGGCATCGCCGTTCATCGGCAGGATGGGGCTTCACGCTCTTGAAGCCACGTGGCCTCCCTGGGCCTCAGCTCCGCCTCGGTAAGGTGCGGCTAGTCCTGGGCCCAGCACAGGCCAGGACCCTGGAGCCCGGGGGCTGTGGAGGAGTCAGGAATGAGCACAGGTGGTCTAAGCTCTCTAAGCCTCAGTCCTTCTGCTTCCCGCTGGCAAGGGCTTTCGTCTGCCCCTGCGTTTCTGGGTTAGACAGTGTCCTAGGTAGCCGGCGGCCTTGAGAAAAACCGTGTGAGTGAGAGTATAGCGAGCTTCCATCCTTTGACTCCAAATCGGCCATTCCCCATCTGCTGTGTTTCCAGAAAACTATCTTCTCGGCTCTGGAGGACGACCCCCTCTTCGCACGTCCCGGTGGAGGTGACCTCCCGATGGAGAAGTACCGGGAGCTGAACTTCCTGCGCTGCAGATGGGTCTTCGAGCACGACTTGCTCCGCGTGGAAGACATGCTCCAGAGCCCCCTGAAAGTCCGGGCGCTGGTCAACTGCCTGGGCATGTACGACTGGTCCCTGGCTGCCAAGTTTTTCCTGCACATGCTGGTAAGTAGTCAGGTGGGAGAGGGAAGGACATGAGGCTGTCACAGTCCACTCTCCAGCCTTGGGATGGCCCTGCCCCAGGGCCAGGCGGGAGGAAAAGACACTAAAACTACAGGTACTTGTTTCCTTGGAAGACACACAGCGCATAGCATTTGCACAGTTGGGCTCAGCCCAGTGGCCTGGTGGTTAAGTTCAGTGTGCTCTGCTTTGGAGGCCTGGGTTTCCGCGTTTAGATCCCAGGCACGGACTACCCTGCTCATCAGCCATGCTGTGGTGGCGAATCTTCCTCACCAAAAAAAAGAAAGAGAGAGAAGAGATTTAGACAGTTGCCGTTGTAGATTGGTAAATGTGTGCTTTTAAAGTTTTGTGGTGATTTATGTGTTTGGGAAATGTTTGTTTAAAGAGATTTCTAAGAAATAATACAGGAAACAAAAGCAGAGATTAGAATGTGTGAGCAGATCTTGTGATTAGGTCTGCAAAGTCCCATTTTTTCAGCTATCTATGCAAATTTACACACATAAGTCCTTGAGTAAAATCCAGTGCCGTGAAAGTTAAAGCCCCTTAGAAGAGGAGCTTTGGGACGTCTTTTGCTCTATTCCAAAAGAACACAAAGGAAAGGGAAAGTAGTTCGAAGGAGGGGCCTGTGTCCCTTCCTCTCCAGCTCCCAGGCAGAGATGCGCTCGGGGGCGGTGGCTGGGCCTCGCCCTGGCTCGCGGTCGGTCCATGTGTTGTCAGGTGGAAAGCCGGGCTCGCTCTGCCCGTCAGGCCCCCTCACTCCCTGCCTTCCCCACCCTCCTCTCCTGGCTCCCTGCTGCCCACAGACCCTCGGGATTTCTTTCAGTCTTCGAAGTTCAAAGTGATCCTGTTTAACTCACGTGAACTGCTTGGGGCAGGGACCCAGGTCCTACCACTCGCATGAGCTCAAGGACAGGGCGGCTGGGTCTCAGGGGACCCTGGGCCCCGGTGCTGGTGCTGTCACTTAACTCTCGGAGCTTCCTTCTCGTCTGAAGTGTGGTGGGGAGGGACCGTCGTGGGGCGGGCGGTGACGTGCTGGTCGGGCAGGATGTCCTGGGATGGCAGTACTCATTAACTTCCACCTGTTTCTGTGACATTATATCTTCAGGTTTTTGGATCAGCCATTTACAACTCTGGTTCTGAAAGACATTTCAAATATATTCCGAAGATCTTCAACATGGAGGTAAGTTCCGGTTTGCAGTGAGTTGTGAGCCTCTGTTCTCTTCTGTCTTCTCCTTAGAGGCGTGTGACGGGCAGATGGCAGACAAGGGTCCCCGGGGGTTATGCTCATCTTATTTCCCAGTGTCCTTAGGCTTCTTGCCAGATAGCTAACACTCTTGTTTACCAGATGGGGGTATGCTAAATTCCTTGCACTGTATGAATTTAGCTTTTTCTTATCAAAGCTGAAGCTTCCATTTCCTTCTGCCGCCGGGGAGCGGTTCTTGCCGCAGTGTTCACTCAGCGAGGCCGCTGGCAGCTCCTCCGACCCGCTGTTCCGCAGGCTGGGGGGTGGGTCCATCTCACAGAATGACTGTGAGGTCCCTGGGCAGGTAGATGGGTAGATGGAGATTTGGGGCTTTGATCCATGGCTTAGTCCTTAAAGGGAAGAGGGTGGCAGGTGACCCCAGGAACGCACAGACAGAGGCTTTGTAGCTCATCGTTTTGTGCTTCCGTGTAGATTTTTGGATGTTTTGCTTTAACTGAACTGAGTCACGGGACTAACACCAAGGCCATCCGGACTACCGCTCACTACGACCCCACCACCGAGGTAGGCGTGACCTTCCCTCCGTCCCTGGGCTTCGGGCACGAGGAACCGGGCAGTGTTGTGGTGAAAAAGTCGTCAGATGGAGAGACCGTCCTCGTCCCCCGTGCTTGCACAGCGCACGCCGACATCCAGCCGCCGCAGGGAGGGAGCTCTCAAGACACGGAGTCTGAGCCACAGAACCCGCTCCGTGTCGTCGGAGGCCAGTGGAGAAGCTGGCCATCCGTTAAGCGTGTTTCTGTTTCTCGGGCAGCCAGTGGCAGTTGGTTTTGTGACAGTTCAGATCACTCACGCTTTATGAAATGGCAGTTTGCGAGGCTCCTCCGTGACCCTCGTCCCTTTCCAGCTGCCCGTCTGCGTCCCCTGCCTGCGGCCGAGCTCTTTCGGCCAGCGGCCTCCCTTCTCCGTCCCTCCCTGCCCACCGCAGTCTGGCCCCCTGGACCCTCGCCATCTTCCTGCATGCAGGCCTCGTCCCGTGGCTGTCCTGTGGCGTTTGCCCCGTCGGCCCTGCCTCACACCTTCATCAGCATATCTGTCGAGTGCTGCCCTGTGCTGCGCGGTTCTCGGTGCTGTGCGTCGCAGGCTGTGTCCTTGCTCTGAGCGAGCGGACGGTCTGCTGGAGGGAGACAGACCGTGAACAGATGGATTCATGTCTATTGCCCAATAGTCGGTGCTGGGGGGGAAGTGAGGGCAGGGAGAGGACGGGGCGTGCGGGCCGGTGGGGGCTTCCTCGCTCCGGGACCCCTGTGCCTCCCCCGTTCTGCTGCCCTCCCCCAGTCCTGGCAGCCGCCCCCTTCGCCTCCGTTCTCACTGTGGCCTGTGTCCTTGCCCTCCTTTGCTCCCCTGGCTGGTGTCTGGGGAGCCTTTCACCTTCCCCCATTGTAGTGTGGTTTGGAAGAGTCTGTGCAGCAGGAAGTGAAGCCCTGTGCCTGTGTATTTGCTCGTCATCCGTTCGTTCAACAGAGAGCACCGAGCATGGGCTGTGTGCCTGGGGCGCTTCAGGCCAGGAGCCGAGGGCCAAGCCCGAGAGGAGCTGGAGCGGGGATGAGGGAGGGTGGTCCCCGTGCCGCACCGTGTGGGCTGCTGTCTCGGGCTTAGAGCCGAGGGCCTCCCTCCACCGCCCGCCGCTCAGCCAAGGCCTCTTGGGGTTTTCTGTTTTTAAGCCACGGGATGCCGCTGTCTGCACCGAGTTCTCTCTGGCTCCGTGGCCCCTGCCCCTGCCCCTGCCCTCTGTGCCTGTGGGCTCTGTGTGAGGCGGGGAGGCCTGTTCAACTCTGGCAGAGAGAGGGTGGCACCACATGGCCTTGGGCTGGGGCCTCGTGGGCCGGTCTGTTTCTAACCACTTCTTCCTGGCAGTTGGTGCTTCAGTGAAGGTGGGGGCACGACGTCCGGGCAGTGAGGTCAGGAGCCCGGAGCCCCTCACGGGCTCTGGTTATGTGTTCGTCTGGACAGCAGTATTCATTGGGTACCTGCCATGGGCTGGACGCTGCTCGTAGAGACTGTATACAGAGCGGCGAGCAAACAGATAAATCTCTGCTCTGGGACGACTCTCGTGCCAGAGGGGAGACACGGACACCAGGAAGAGAAGCCGGTTGTGCCAGGGGCTATGGAGCCTCGAAGGGATGGGGGTGGAGCGTGACGAGGCACAGGGAGGGCATCTGCAGAGGTGACAGGCTGAGACCGATTGGCACGAAGGAGACAGTTGGGTGAAGCCCCGCGTGGGGAGGCAGCGATGCTGAGGCCCCGAGGGAGCTGGCCAGCGGGTGACTCCTGCAGGGCACAGCAGCCGCGGCAGCTGAAGTGTGGGCAGCGGAGAAGCAGAGGTCGCCCTGAGAGTGGAAAGGAAGGCCAGCTGGCAGTCTGCTCTCCCGCCAGCTCCCACTTTCCTTTAGTGAGGTCTCGACTCTGCAAGCTGCTGCGTAGCACGCTGTAGTTTATAAAACCGTGCACGCTGCCTGATTCCGGAAGGAATTCTCCCGGCACGTCCTTCCCGCTTCCCACCCTGCAGGAAGAGGGAGAGCTGAGAATGTCCCGACGTTGGCCTCCGTCAGTCACCGGGCCACCGTCCCCTCCCCTCCCCACCCGACTCATAGGCCCTCCCGGTGGGGCCCTCCCCAGGGGCAGCCCCAGCCCCCGGCGACCACCCCGGCTCCCTCTTCTCTTCTGCCAGCTGCATCCTCTTCTGTCCATGCCTCTCAGCTCGGTTGAGAAAAAGAAGGGGAAAAAAAAAAAGATTAGCAACAGATGCTAGCTCAGGTGCCAATCTTTTTTTTTTTTGCTTTTTCTCCCCAAATTGCCCCAGTACATAATTGTATATTTTAGTTGTGGGTCCTTCTAGTTGTGGCATGTGGAATGCCGCCTCAGCGTGGCGTTATGAGCGGTGCCATGTCTGCGCCCAGGATCCGAACCAGCGAAACCCTGGGCCGCCGAAGCAGAGTGTGCGAACTTAACCATTCAGCCACGGGGCCGGCCCCCTCAGGTGCAAATCTTAAAAAAATTTTAAAAAAAAGGCTGCGGTCAGGGAGGCCCCCCAGCTCCCTGAATATTTTGCGTATATCTTACTGTTTGGCATGTTAGTTATCATTTAAAGTTCTTCTTTAAGTCGTAAGACCCAGGACTATGCTCTTTAGAAATAGATCTACTTGTGCCTTACAGGCAATAAGACGTTCAGTCAGTTCTTCCTCTTGCCTCAAAGGTTTTGAACAGAGAAAATCAAATGTATCAAAAAGGAAAAGGAAGTCTGTCTGTGTTTCATGTGCTAATCATAACTTTTGCTTTTTTTCCTCGTGCAGGAATTCATCATACATTCCCCCGATTTCGAAGCTGCCAAATTTTGGGTCGGCAACATGGGCAAGACTGCTACGCATGCGGTGGTGTTCGCACAGCTGCATACGCCGGGGGGCGGCTGCCACGGCCTGCATGCCTTCGTGGTACAGGTGGGCTGCCTGTGGTGGGGGTGCTGGGGTTCTCAGCTGGGCTGGTTCTGCCCCGGGGGCACCTGGCGGTGTCTAGAGACTCGTCATCACGGCTCCAGGTGGGGTGCTCTGGCATCTGGTGAGTGGGGACCCCGGATATAGCACAGTGTCCTGTGGTGCATGGGACAGCCCCGCCCACTCACCTGCTCACCATAGGTGCTGCCACCCCAGGGTCACTTAGTGGAGACTCCTGCCATCTTCCTGGTGGCCACGTCGGCCTCGTCTCGGACACTTGTCACAACCTTCCTGGCCCTGCCCTCCCAGGATTCCGCCATGGCAGGTCTCCAGTGGGCCCCCGGGGTTCTGGCGTGAAGTCTGACTTGGGGGCCTTGAAGGAGCCTGTTCCTGGGTCACAAATAGGGAGCTTTGGCCAATGGAGGCCTCTGGGACTGATGGCTGGGCTAGGGTTCCCTGCCTCCCCTGGGGGACCCATTTCCCAACTCCTCACGGCGGCTGCAGTGTCCCCAAAACTGGAGCTTCCGGAAGGCTGCCCAGGACTTTCTGGCTGGGTGGCTGGATTCTGAGTGGAGCCCTGCTTACCCCCACCCCAGCCCCTCCTGGCGTTTTTGTTCTCCAGGGCTTTCCCGGTGGAGGGTGGGGGGTGGCTCTCATGGGAGTAGCGAGTCATCGTAGTTTTTTTAATTGAGGTGACAGTCATGTAACATACAATCATGGTTTTAGAGTGGACAGTTCAGTTTAGCACATTCACAGTGTTGGGCAGCCACCTCCTCTCTGGTTTCAGACGTGTCATCTCCAGAACACCCCGCCCCACGGAGCAGGCGCCCCGCCTCCCTTCCCCAGCCCTAGGGAACCGCTCCTCCACTTCTGGACATTTCACATAAAAGGGGCAACGATATGTGACCTTCCTGCCTGGCTTCTTCCATGTGACGTGTCTTTGAAGTTCATCCAAGTGGCAGCATGTGCCAGAGTGTCCTTCCTTCTGGGGCTGAATTATCAGTTGTGTGGGTGGACCACAGTTTGTGTGTCCGTCTGTCCTGGATGGACACTGGGTTCTTTTCCCCTTTTGGCTGTTGTGAGCGTGCTCCTGTGAACACTTGTGAGCAAGTGTCTGTCTGAACACCTGTTTCCAGTTCTTTGGGGTGGATCCCCATGAGTGGGACTGCTGAGTCACGTGGTCATTCTGTGCTTGACCTTTTGGGGAATATCATATGTTTTCCACAGGTCCCACCATTTTATTTTCCCATCAGCAACATAGAAGGCTTCCAGTCTCCTCACATCCTCACCAACACTTGTTATTTTTACTTTCTTTCTTTCTTTTTTTTAAAGATTAGCACCTGAGCTAACAACTGTTGCCAATCTTTTTTTTTGTTCTTCTCTCTAAGCCCCGCAGTACATAGTTGTATATTCTAGTTGTGGGTGCCTCTGGTTGTGCTGTGTGGGACGCCACCTCAACATGACCTGATGAGCGGTGCCATGTCCATGCCTAGGATCCAAACTGGGGAAACCCCGGGCTGCCAAAGCGGAGCGTGAGAACTTAACCACTCGGCCATGGAGCCAGCCCCTCTTTCTTTCTTTCTTTCTTTTTTTTTTGGCTGAGGAAGATTTGCCCTGAGCTAACATCTGTGCCAGTCCTCTTCTGTTTTGTATGTGGGTTGCTGTCCAGCATGGCCGCTGATAGACAAGTGGTGTAGGTCTCCGCCCAGGAACCAAACCCAGGCCACTGAAGTGGAGTGCGCTTAACCACTAGGCCTCCAGGGCTGGCCCTCATTTTCTTTTTTGATAACCACTCTAGTGGGTGTGGAGTAGTATTTGTTGTGGTTTTGATTTGCATTTTCTTAGTGACCAGTAATGTTGAACATCTTTTCATTTGCCAGTTAGCTGATTGTCTGTCTTCTTTGGAGAAATATCTGTTTAGATCCTTTGCCCTGTGGAAGGAAGCGGAGATGCCCATGGGAAAGGCAGGGGCCGTGTCCTTGGTGCTGCTGGAGCAGGGGCTCGGCCACCATCACCTGTGTTTGGCAGAGACTCAGAGGCAGGCAGAGGAGTGGGTGTGCTTCACAGAGGAGAAAAGGGGCTCAGGGGGGCCCTGAGGGTCTGGGAGCCTGGGGAAGAGGATGCCTCACTAGGAGGGGGCGTCCCAGGTGACTGTGAGGGGGCATGTCTGGCTCTGTCGGTTTGGTCCTGAGGTGGCCATGGGGACAGAAATTAGGGACGCTGTTGGTTACTGCTGGAGTCCTGGCTGGTTGGTACAGGTTGTCGTTTGGCCTGGCAGGCTGCTGCAGGCCGTGGGTGAGAGCTCATGATATGGTCTGGCCATTGTCTGCCTGTACGTTCAGCCCCTCCGTCCATTTCTAAATTGGGTTGTTTGTCTTTTTATTGTTGAGTTACAAGGGTTTTTTATATGTTCTGGATACTAAACCCGTATCAGATAGATGATTTGCACGTATTTTCTCCCATTCTGTAGGTTGTCTTTTCATTTTCTTGATAGTGTTCTTTATGCATACAGGTTTTTAACTTTGATGATGTCCAGTTGATCCATGTTTCTTTTTTGCTCACGTCCGTATTTCTCACTTTACATTTGAGCTACTGCAGACGAGGTGTATTTTTCAGGTCCGAGGCCACCATCCGTCACTCCTGTGAGTGCAGATGTGCACCTGACGTGAGCTTCTGATGGAACTTGTCTGGACTGGAATCCATGTCGTTCAGTGTTCAGTGTCTCTGGTTCTCAGACTAGAGAGCTGCGGTGTTTCAGACTCTTTACCAGTTAAGCTTAAATCCTCAGTGGGGTTTAGCCGTCCCTCCATCCAGCAGCTGGCTCCTGTGCCCCTGGTGTGGTTCCCACAGGCTCGGGGGCAGCGTGGCCCCCTGTCCCCGGGGCTCAGCGCCTGCTGAGGAGGACTGGGCCGGGGAGCCCCAGGGTGGTTAGGTTGCAGTTGTGATGCGCGCTGCTCACGGCCAGCTGGGAAGGTGGAGGGCGGTAATTCGTGCAGGTTCTTGTGTCAGGTTGGCAGTGTCCAAATGTTGTGGGGAATGTATATGTCAGCTGACACAATTATCTGTTTTTAAGATAAGCAGACCATTAACCAGCTCTGCCTTTGACCCTGGTCAGCGTCTTTCCTGGCCTGGAGAGGTCCACGCACTGTGTTTGTAAGGACAGCAGTGCCGTCTACTCCCAGAGGAACCGACCCCTTGCACTCACTGTATTGTTCTGTTTGGTTACCTGCAAATCACCGGATTCCTTTTGTATCTGTTCTCCTCTCCATCTCCACTTTTGAAACCATTTTCTAATTTCAAAACGCTTTTAAAAGTTTGTATCTGAATCTTTACTGAGCCTTATTGAAAGATTTTAGAGAAAGGGAAAAGATGGTTGACTTTTGGGTTCCAGCCTTCTATTTTATTTTAAATATCATGATTATAAAGTTCAATTAAGTTAGATCCTTGTGGTACTGAAGTAAACAAAATCCAGCAATTCGTACAAATAGCTCAATCCCAAATAGCACAAATTCAGTAATTCTGTAAAGCGGAGTTTCTCAGCCTCAGTGCTGTTGCCATTTCGGGGCGGCAGTTCCATGCTGTGGGGCTGCCATGTGCAGTAGGGTGTGGGGCAGCTCCCCTGGCCTCCAGCCACGAGGTGCCTGTGGTTCCCCTGGTTGTGACAACCAGAACTGTCCCAGACATTGACGAGTGTCCCCGGTGGGGTGGGTGGGGGGTGGCAGACTCAGGCCTGGGTGGGAATTGCTGCTTTAAAGGTATTCTAGAAGGAAACTCCTGTCCTGAGTGCAGAGCTCACACAGTGAGGAATGTCAGCGAGCAATGTCTGTCTTGTTAGGGAAATGCATTTCTTGGAAACTCATTTTGAGGAGCAGAGGTTTACAAAAATAATCTTAGGCTTTTTCACCCACAGCACACGTGTGCACAGCCATTTTGTCATTTTATTAAAATCCAGCAGGAAGTCCTGTGTCTGAAACATGCATGTGACGTTCGTAAACGTCAGATGCCAAGTTCCTGAGGCAGCAGGGACGATCCGTTCCTGCCTGAGTTTCCTGAGGCTGTTGTGACGAAAGAAAACACCCCCAGCTGGAAGGCTTCAAACAACTCAAGTTTCTTTCCCTCTCAGTCTTGAGGCCAGAAGTGCAAGATCAAGGTGTGGGCGGGGCTGTGCCCCTCCGGGGTCTCCAGGGGAGGCCCCTTTCTGCCTCTCCTGGCATCTGGGGGCCACCAGAGTCCCGGGCTTGTGGGCGCATCCCTCCGGTCTCTGCCTGTCTTCTCTGCATTCTCTCCTCTCCTGACTCTCAGAGGACACTGGTTGTTGGGCCTGGGCCGCCCGGTGGTCGGCAAGGACCTCCTCTGAGATCTTTAGCGTAACTACCTGTGCAGGGACCCTGTCTCCACATCAGGGCAGGGCACACGGTTGCACCCCCCGCGCCTGCCTGGAGGGAGCCCAGGGCTCAGTCACTGGCGTTTTTGACGATACTCGCTTGATTCTGTGTGGTCGTAACAGTTGCTGTCTGTTGCTCTCTGTACTTTGTAGATTCGGGACCCGAAGACCCTCCTCCCCATGCCGGGGGTGATGGTTGGTGACATCGGGAAGAAGCTGGGGCAGAACGGTCTGGACAATGGGTGAGTGTGCTCCCCACGCTCCTCGCGGGGTCGTTACGAAAGGCTGCTTACTCGGGACCTGGATTCCTGCCGAGTCCAAGGCCACGTGGCCGCTCGCACTGTGACCTCCCTGCGTCCCTCAGTGCTGTCCCCTCACCCTCCTGGACTCCTGTGGGCCAGGTAAAACGTGGTGGGGACACATGCCTCACCTGCGTACCTGAGAGCGTGTCCTGAGGGCCTGCGCGTCTCCCTGGGGGATTCCAGGGTCAGCGACGCGGGAGCCGTGGAAGCTGACAGATTTGGATTCAGGTCCTGGGTCCACCTCTGACTCTCTTATGTTGACCAGCTCTCGGCCTGTTTCCTCACCCGTGAAGTGTGCACGAGGACAGAGTCCTTCTGAGCGGGCCGAGGCAGGTCGTCCTGCCCGTTTGCTCTGGCTCAGTGCCCTGAACCTGCACATGGGGGACTCCGTGCCCTGTCTCTGGAAGCCTGGCTGAGGGGCTTTCCGCTCCTCTGCTCCTGTGAGGTGGTCTACAGCTGGGGAGGAAGCCAAAGCAGGGCCGTGCCTTAGTCGTGTGTCCTGCGTCGTGTCTCTGGAGTGTTTATAGACTTGCTGCTTCGTAACAGGGAGCCGCCTCTCCATAGTTTGACTCACCGGCTATCATAACCCTGGTCATTTGGGTATGAAGCAGGAGGCGGGTCATCGCCAGAAAGAGAAGCTGGACCAGGTGGCTTCCAAGGACCCTGAGTGTGGAGAGACCTCCTTGCATCTGTCCCTTCCGGGAAGTCGGGGTGCTGGGTATGTGGGGAGAGTCTCAAATCTCTGCTTGGACCCTCAAAACACGGGGGGCCCAGACTGTACCAAAGAGGGCTGGGCAGCCTTGATTTTACTCAGTGCCAGCTTGAGGAGAAAACAGAAGGATGTGGTTAACGAGCAAAACGAAGCACGCGTGCACAAAACCCTTCTAACCAATACCTGTCTCCCGGAATTCTGGCGCCTCTCGCTGACTAAAAGAGCCTGTTTGACACTGGGGCCAGCCGGGGAGGAGGGTGTCCCCAGTGGGGCCGTAAATGCCTTTGATCACTACTTTGTGCAGTGGGGGGTGCCCTGGCGGCCCACGCTGAGGCTCGCCATCCTGTCCTTGTTCTCGGGGCGGTGGGGAGGCACGGCCGCATTCTGGTCTGTCCGAGAAGGTTGCACTGGCCGTGGTGAGGAGACATCAAGGAAGGCCGTGCAGGAGGTCCTGTGGAAGGGACTGCCTCGTTCTGGACTTTGAGCACTAGCATCCTTTTGTTAGATCCACGTGTCCAGTTTGGGGCCCAGAAAACACGTGATTCGTGACTCCGTCTGTGGAGGGGTCTGCACGTACATGTAAGGCCAGGCGGTGCATCCCCAGGCGCGTGCTGTGGTAAATCACCCTCCAGCTGCGGATAAAGGCGACCAGGTCACATCCGGTGGGCGGCACCAGGTGTGGGCCTGGGTCTCTATTCTCTGTCCATTTGGTTTTTACTATTTAGAGTCTTTAACGTTGTTTTGGAACATCACCAAAACCCCTGCACTTGTTTCCCCTGAATAAACTCAGACTCCTAGAGACTGAGCACCTGTCTCTTGTTCTCATGGTCCCCAGGAGCATTGAGTAGAGCCACGTACAGTGAATGTGTCACAGAACATGGCCCAGGCTCTCCTGAATCAGTATGTCACGTTGCTGGGGCAAAACCTCTTCTGAGACCCAGAAATGCCGGGCACCACCAGCGTGGTCCTGGGCAGTGTAAGGGCCACCCTGTGGCGCAGCTGCGGGGCGGCTCCCCCACACCCTTGCCACCGTGCCTGGGAGCTGCTCAGTGGCAGGCTGGTGAGACGCTACAAGCAGCCACAAGGGTCTCTGAGCCTCTGAAGGTTCAGTGACTTGCTCTGGTCCGGGGCTCACAGGGCTGGTGCCGGGCTGTGAGCTGTCACGTGATGCCGCCGGACCCCCACCCGCTCCTGCTCCCCAGAGATGCTGGCTCCGTCCTGGCCTTGGGCTTGCGCCCAGCAGAGGGCGCACGGGGTCCGAAGCTCCGCGCTGGCTCCTGAGGCCGTGCCAGGATCCTGCTGGCTTCTCTGCCTGGGAGCTGTGCAAGTTCTCCATCGAATTTGAATGTCAGGGTTCTAATTTAGTGATTTTTTTTCCCCCAGATCATTTATTTTGGAAAAAAAGCCAAGAATTTGTAAGTTAGATTTTGTCACTTCCCAAGAATTCCCAAGTATGTGGGATGGCCGTCTAGAACTCAGAGGCAAACATGAATTGTGTGGATTAATTTTGGCCAAATAACTCTGGAAGTCAAATAATGAAGACCCTGTCAAGTGAGGTTTTCAGCCAGACCTTTGATGTGGGCTGCAGCTACATTTGTTTGTTTGTTTGTTTTTGAAGGGAGATCCCAAATTGGGACCCTCAGTTCCGCTGATCGCTTCAAGAGGCACGTGTCTCGCCACAGCGCCCTCTGTCAGCTTTGTCCGTCCCACTTTATTTTTACTACGTGGTTTGTCTATTTCTTTCTTGCGTTTATTATTTATTTATTTATATGTATTGCAGCAACATTGGTTTATATCATCATATAAATTTCGGGTGTACATCGTTATATTTCATTTCCTGTGTAGACTACGTCATGTTCACCGCCCGAAGACTAGTTACCACCCATCGCCACACACATGTGCCCTGTCACCCCTTTTGTCCTCCTCCCCCTTCCCCCTCTGGTAGCTATCACTCTAATCTCCGTCTCTGTGTGTTTATTTATTGCTGTTGTTATCTTGTGTTTATGAGTGAGATCATACAGCATTTGACTTTCTCCCTCTGACTGACTTCACTTAGCATAATACCCTCAGGGTCCATCCATGTTGTTGCAAATGGCAAGATTTCATGTTTTTTGTGGCTAAGTAGTATTCCACTGTGTATATACCACACCTTCTTTATCCATTCGTCCCTTGATGGGCACCTAGGTTGCTTCCAAGTCTTGGCTATTATGAGTAATGCCGCGATGAACATAGGGGTGCGTGTGCCTTTATGCATTCGTGTTCTCATGTTCTTTGGATAAATACCCAGCAGTGGGATAGCTGGATCGTATGGTAGATCTATTCTTAATTTTTTGAGGAATCTCCATACTGCTTTCCAAAGTGGCTGCACCAGTTTGCACTGCCACCAGCAGTGTGTGAGGGCTCCCTCTTCTTCACATCCTCTCCAACATTTGCTATTTCCTGTCTTGTTAACTATACCTATTCTGACCGGAGTGAGGTGATATCTCATTGTAGTTTTGATTTGCATTTCCCTGATAGCTAATGATGTCGAACATCCTTTTATGTGCCTGTTGGCCATCTGTATATCTTCCTCGGACAAATGTCTGGTCAGATCTTTTGCCCATTTTTTAATTGGGTTGTTGTTTTTTTGTTGTTGTTGAGATATATGAGTTCTTTATATAGTTTTGAGATTAACCCTTATCAGATACATGGTTTGCAAATATCTTCTCCCAATGTCAGGTTGTCTTCATTTTGTTGATGGTTTCCTTTGCTGTGCAGAAGCTTTTTAGTTTGATGTAGTCCCATTTGTTCATTTTTTCTATTGTTTCCCTTGCCCGGTCAGACATGGTATTTGAAAATATGCTGGTGAGACTGATGTCAAAGAGTGTACTGCCGATGTTTTCTTCTAGAAGTTTTATGGTTTCAGGTCTTACATTCAAGTCTTTGATCCATTTGAGTTGATTTTTGTGCATGGTATAAGGTAATGGTCTACTTTCATTCTTTTGCCTGTGGCTGTCCAGTTTTCCCAGCACCGTTTATTGAAGAGAGACTCCTTTCTCCATTTATGCTCTTGGCTCCCTTGTCGAAGATTAGCCATCCATAGATGGCGCAGCTATGTTTTTGTGTGATTGCTCTCAGATGAGGCAGGGCCTTTCGGCCTTGGGAATCCATCTCAAAAGTGGCTGGGCAGAAGTCCCAAAAGGTGCTAGATGTGTGGGTCACAGGTGGGGCTGGGGTGATGGGGATGGTGGGAGGCCCAAAGGAGGAAGAAAATTGCTAGAACTTGGAGCAGAAAGCCCAGGGCAGAGGGTGTGCAGTGCCTGGGAGCAGGGTCTGCAGCTGCAAGCGCCCAGCATAGCCCCGCCCCCCGCCGGGGTCACACTCTCCCTGTGCCACGTACGCCCCCGTGCCACACACACCCTGTGCCACACCTGTGTCATAGCCCGGGGTCACACACTCACCCTGTGTCACACACCTGTGTCACACGCACACACTTGTCTCACACTCTTGTTTCACACACATCCCATGTTGCACACCCCCCTTGTTCAGATACACCCAGTGCCCCCCACACCCTATGCCCTCTGGGACACTGGGAGTTCTGGCTTGCAGGCTGGCGCCCCAGTCTGGCCATTGTCTGACTGTTTGGGACCAGCTTTTGTGAGGTAGAAGTGCTCAAAGAGAGTACGGGAAATTTTTGCTTTCCATTAAACCCAGCAAATACTTGTGCAAATATAAATATATTCGGCCTTGTTCCACCTCTGGGTGGCACGGAAGGGCGAAGATTTTCCACTCCTTACAAAGGGCTCTTCGAGTCTACCGGGTTGTTCTTGCAGCAGCATTCCTTGGCTTTCAAGGAAAGCCGGTGTACACAGGGGTGTTGGCATCAACTCTGGGGTTCTGGAAAAGTGGGCGTCTGAGTGTGCAGCCACACTCACAGCTGTCATGTGGTGGCCCCCTTGGCTGGGCCTGCCAGTGCCCCAGGCTGGCCGTGAGGAGGGGCTGCAGCCGGCCATCCTTCCCCACGTGGCTGGAGGAGTGTAGGAGGCCCTCCGAGCCACCCATGCCCGCTGGGCTCTGCTCCCCCCAGGTGTGCTGGAGGGCACGCTGTCCTTACCCCAGGCCCTCCTGGGACCTGGGTTCTCTGGAGATGGCACCAGCACCCCGCAGATTTCTCACCCACAGTCGGTTCACTCCACAGCACTCACTAAGTGTCTGGTAGGTTCCAGGCACTGCAGCCCCATTGTAACAGAGTGAACAAGACACGCCACCAACTGCCTGTGCACAGCAGGTGGCTCAGCAACGAACGTGGACATGGGCAGTCACTGCAGAACGGGGCCGCCCTCTACTGGCACTGTGGGAACACCTGGTGCTCAAGGGGAATCGTGGCAGGCTTCCTGGAGGAGAAGGCAACACTGAGGGCCACCTGCCTGGAGGTCAGGAGAGAGCCTGGCCAGTTTGAAGGTCACAGGCAAACACAAGCCAGCTACAGGCTGTGAGGGGACAGTGCCATTGGAGCAGTGGGCAGGTCCTGTCTGAGGACTTACCCTGTGTTTCTAGGGGGTTAGATTCTGTAGGGCCCAGGGATCTGATGGTCTTGTGAGGGTGTGACCATTCTGAGCCAGAGTTGGGAGAGGCTGCTGCTCCCCTGTGCGGGACAGGCTGACGAGGCGGGGTCTGGAAAGAGCCACGGGGGCGTTGATGCAGTAAATCAGACAAGAAGAGGTGGGAGCTGAATGGAGACGGGGCTGGAGGGGAGCAGATGGTCAGACACAGCCCGGGGCAGAGGGGACGGCAGAGGCGGGGCCAGGGTCCTGACTCAGGATGGCGTCCTGGGTGCCGCCCGCAGGCTGGAGCCAGAGGAGCTGTCTGTGTGGTTTAGTGAGAGAATATTCCCTGTGATGCTGAGGGTGCTCTTAGCCATCACACGGGTTGCTATAGGAACTACTGATATTTTTAAGATGGTTCAGGTTTTTTTGCACAGTTTATGTCACACCCATTACTTTACATAACCCCGTTCCCTAGACAATTGTGAAATAGGTTTTCCTGACCTGACAACCATAGCAAGTACCTTTGATCACTGTCACGTGGCTGACCCGTGACGACATGTGTGTCCGCCTGCTCTTCACGAGGAGCCAAGTGGCAGCCTTTGGGGCAGGGCTGTAGTGGCGCGGCTCTTGAGTTGGCCTCCAGAGTTTAAGCCCCACTGTGCTGATTTTTCCGCACCGCACGGTGCAGCCTGGGCTGAGGTTGCAGTGTGGGAGCCAGAGACCCTGGCCCTTTGGTTTACAGTTCCCGTCCTTTCTGGCGAGTAGCGGCGTCCTCAGTGGATGCAGGGCCGAAGACTCGCCCTGCAGCCGGCCCCCTCTTCCCTTGTGCCCGGGGAGCTCCCTGTGCAGCCCCAGGACTGAAATTCCCTGTCTACTGGTGTCTTCTCTCCCATTTTCTTTGTCTTTTGGGGATTATGTCACCTTTTAAGCGGTCCTTCGCTTTCATTTGGCTGGGTTTCAGGAGACAGAGCAGGTAAGCGCCAGGCCAGACCCCTGTTCACCTGCCGTCCTGCCGTGTCTCCGCAGGTTCGCCATGTTCCACCAGGTGAGAATCCCTCGCCAGGACCTCCTGAACCGGGCTGGAGACGTCACCCCTGAGGGCACCTATGTCACCCCCTTTAAGGTACAGGTATCTCCAGGCAGGGGGGTTTGTGGGTGGCAAGGCCTCCCCTCTTGCCACGGCCCCCCCTCCATGCTCAGCAGGGGATGGAGCCCAGCTTGGAAGGTGGGCTCACCTCTCTAAGTTCAGGTTCCGGTGCCACCAACAAGGAAGGGGGCACTTGGGTGTGATGGGGCCCAGGCATGATGACAGATGTTGGCCGACAGCTGCCCATGGGCGTCCACTCCCCTGCACCACGCCACCAGCCCCCCGGGGTTACGTCAGGGATGCTGCCTCTGCCAGCGTGGTTTCCCAGGGAGGGTTAAAAGGTGAAGGGCCACCTGGCGGGGCGTCCACACGTGGGGGTGACACAGCATCCACTGGCGTCGGGGGTTCCCCACGCCCCCAAATTCATTGTGTGGTAGACACACAGTGGTGTGGCCTTGAGACCTTGGCAGATGGGGCCTGAGTTGGAGTGGGCGGTCACCCTCCTGAGTCCTGACCTCACAGCCAGGATGGCCGTGTCCCGAGGAGCTTATGTGCCACGAGGGCTCTGCCCGGACAACATGCGTCACTGACAGGAGCCGAAAGGGCAGGGCTTAGAACGAGCGTGGCAAGTTCACTTAGAGACAAGGAGAGCACTTAGCACCGTGCAACTGGAAGTCATTTAAGATGGAAATGGTAATATGAAAAGTTAATTAAAAGTGAATATGGAAAAAAAATAATTGAAAGAAAGCACGTAACAGATGGGACAAATAAGGTGGGAGAATGACTTAGAGATTGGAGAGTCAGTCAGGGAGCCTCCCAGAGGCACAGGAGAGGATGCGAGAAAACAAAGAAAGTTTGGAGGAATGATGACGGCAGACGTCTCTAAATTAAAGAAAGGAAAACAGCCTTGACCAAAGGACCCCGTGGCGCCCACAGAGGAGACGTCAGCGAAGCTCGCACCCCAGGCACGCCGGAGAGAAGTTTAAGAATCTCCAAGAGCAAATTCTGAACTCTTCAGAGAGAGGCTGCCGATCTGGCTCTGAGAGTAAACCCGCTTCCCCCTCCGACTTCTCAGGCGCAGCCCTGTAGGCGGAGAAATGCGCGATCCTGCCCACGGCACACGTGTGCCGTTCCATCCTGCTTCCCTGTCGTTCGGGCGCGAGGACGGGAGAGGGCTTCCCCCGCATGCGGAGTTTCGGAAGGTTGCCACGCAAATTCCTACAGGGCTCATAATTTTGGAACAAAAGCCCAAATAATGAAGTGACCCAGGAGAAGCAGCAGGTGGTCAGGGAGGTCAGGGCGATGGGACAAGCCCGTAAGGCTGTGGGGCAGGCGGACCCACCGCACCACTGACAGGCCTCGAAAACAAGCCAGGCGCTTCGGAGACGGTGGCGCGTGCCCTGAGATCTGTAACAGAAGATCAAAAGTAGAAGCGCGCAAGATGGCTGCCCATTTTCAAGGAACACAATAGCCCATGACGTCACACCCCTGGGGACGGTTGTCTTTGATGGGGAGAGAGGAATTCTGGGGGAAAGTGGGTCCATGGGACTCATTTTGTGAACAAAGCGTTGGCACCAGCCATGGAGCGCGGGTCCGCGGTTCCCCCCTGGGCTCTGGGCACAGGCACGCTTGCATCTCTGGGTTAGAGCCAGCTGCCGTGCCTGCAGGTGGGCAGGGACCGGTCCCTGGGAGGGTGCGTTCCTGCACAGTGCTCTTCCCTCTGCCTGGAGCACCCTCCCCTGGTGCCTCCCCACTCCATCCCGTGAGGGTTCAGTAATGGCAGCCACTCGACCTGCCCGCACTGTCCTGCACCCGGAGGCCTGTGTGTCTGGGTGCCCTGGGGACAGGACCCAGCCGGCCCTTGTCGGCCTGAGTGGCTGAACGGACACACCTTCCTCTTGGTGCCCTTCTCCCTGGGGAGGCCTCGGAGGTCTTGCTGCGCTCCTCACCAGCTTTTCTTCCCCAGGACGACAGGCAGCGCTTCGGAATGTCCCTGGCTAGCTTGTCCTCCAGCCGCGTCTCCATCGTGGGCATGTCCGTTGTCAATCTGAAGCTGGCCGTGTCCATAGCCATTCGCTTCTCTGCCACTCGGCGTCAGTTTGGGCCGACAGACGAGGAGGAAATACCGGTTCTCGAGTATCAAATGCAGGTGCAGTTGGCAAATGCAGGTTCTTTTTCTTTCTGTTCCGCGTGCAAGTGGACTTCTGTCAGGGAGCCATGCTTTGGTTCCGAGAGTCGACCAGACCTCCTCAGGCCGTTAACAGAGCCATCGCCAGGGCGCTCCGGGAGGGAGAGCGGCATCCAGGGCCGGGCTTTTAGGAAATGGTCGTAGTTAAGGCGGGGCACGCAGGACTGTCCCCTGAGGAGAGTGGAGGAAGTGTATTCCGGCGAGGCTCTGCGAGACAGGTGCACATGCCGTTCCCACGTGAGGTCACTGCAGGCTTCGGCAGGTGGCCTTGCACGTCCACGACCTTTGACTCATTCATCCCGTCCCTGAGAATCGATCCCAAGGAACTGACCGTTAAGCTGCGGAGTGTGCCCCGCTGTTCCTTGTGACGTCGTTTAGCAGAAGGGACGCTCCTCCTCCGGGTCCTCGGAGATGAGGCAGCTGTTGACGGCAGAGATGCGGCCCAGACCACAGTGCAGGAAAGCCCACGTCACTGCCTGGGAGGGGATGCATTTTATCACAGCGAGTACCCGGACAGCACTTAGGGTTACCAGCCCATTTGTCCACACCAGGTGTCTAGTCGTCACACAGGCGGGTCGGGTCATTATTCCCAGTTCGCAGGTGGGGGACTGAGGATCGAATGGGTGACACCTGTCAGAGTGCAGTGGCTGAATCTGGTCCTGGTCCACATTCTGTGTAAGCAAAGGTGTATTTGAGGGAAAGTTTGAGGTAATTGTCACAGAATCATTTCTTTTACTGTGAGCCTGTTTTAATAATAAATAATGAAGAGCAGAATGTCCTGGTTCATGCCTGTGTTGCACACATCTCCCACCCCCTGCTAATCCCATGGCTGTCGTGAGGTCACAGGGCATCTGACCGCCTGGGCATCCAGTGTGGCTCGGTGGTTACGAGAGCCCCCTCACGCACAGTGCTGCTTCTCCTAACCCCAGCTCCACCCCTAGTGGCTGTGTGCCCTTGGGCAGGGCACTGACCCTCTCTGTGCTCTGATTTTCTTATTTGTAAATTGGAAGTGATAGTACTAGCTCTTCACTGGTGGCTGTAAGGGTGAAGCGCGTTAGGACATGAGAAACAGGCGCAGCGTCCACCCTCAGTAACGATCAACGGTGGGGACTGTTTCCTGGGTCCCTTTTCTCCCCTTCCCACTTCCCATCCCTGCAGCAGTGTATGTGCACAGGTAAATAAGACACTCTCCTTTCCTCCGAGAAACTTCTGGCTCTTCATGAGCCTCAGTTTCCCCATCTGGCTTAGGTTGGTTGCTTCATCCCTCAGGGCTCACAAAGCACAGGATATCAGCCAGTCAGCGGCCTACTCTGGCACAGCAGGCTGGTTTCCGTAGTTCCCAGGTGGACCCACTCTCACTCTGTTCCAGGGGTCACCTCGATGGGCCAGCGGGCAGTGGGGGCATGGATCCACACTCGCTCCGTTCCAGGGGTCACCTTGATGGGACAGCAGGCAGTGGGGGCATGGATCCACACTCGCTCCATTCCAGGGGTCACCTCGATGGGACAGGAGGCAGTGGGGGCGTGGACCCATGCTCGCTCTGTTCCAGGGGTCACCTCAATGGGCCAGCAGGCAGCGGGGGCGTGGACCCGTGCTCGCTCCGTTCCAGGGGTCACCTCAATGGG
>NC_060269.1:152075609-152110078 GCF_021613505.1 Equus quagga | reverse complement strand
GGGGCGTGGACCCGTGCTCGCTCCGTTCCAGGGGTCACCTCAATGGGACAGGAGGCAGTGGGGGTGTGGACCCGTGCTCGCTCCGTTCCAGGGGTCACCTCGATGGGACAGGAGGCAGCAGGGGCGTGCAGGGAGATGCACAGGGAACAGTTGCACCTTTGAGCGTGGTTGTCGGGGTGATGGGCGGGAGAACGGGCTGAGCTGAGAGCGTCAGGGGCACGGTTTCCTGGAGGGACCAGGAGACATTAAGTGGGAAAGTGAGCAGTGAAGTCCTGTCGCCCACGCTCCCGCATCTGGTGCTCACGGCATGCAGGGTGGGCTGGTCCCGAGGCCCTGGGGTGTATTTACGCGAGTGTCTTGTTTACTGCAGCAATGGCGCCTCCTCCCGTATCTGGCAGCTGCCTACGCCTTAGACCACTTTTCCAAATCGCTCTTCCTGGACCTGGCGGAGCTTCAGCAAGGCTGGCTGGGCAAGGACGCAAGTGCCAGGCAGGTGAGAGCTCGCTGTCTTCTCCGCGGCATTTATGTGGCTATTCACACTCGCTGGGGCTGGACGGCTCGAGGCAGCCTTTCTTTCAAACAGCGTGAGGCTGCTGGTGTCCAGGATGCGGCTCTGACGTACTCCCTCGCTGCGTCCACCCCCTCGGGCCCCTGGGAGCTCGCTGTGATGATGTGAGCAGTGTGGGCGCGTGTCCATACCCCTGTTTCTCAAGGATGTGCTGACAGGACTCCTAATTCCAGGCTGTGAGTTCAGCTGTTGCTCTCCTTTTGAGAACATGATGGTTTTGCAAAAGCCTCGTTCCTGGCCCCTCAGTAGATTTCATGGTTCGATCCTTTTGTAAACAACCCTTCAAAGATCTGAACCCAGCTGACGGGATTCGAGTTGACAGCTAAGGATTAGTGCCAGGAATGAGCGTGCAGATCCACTGAGATCAGCGACTACGTAAAAAGAAGTCCTTTGCTCATTTCTGTATTGACGGCTTACAAATTGATTTTCCATAGCCCCTCACGCTGCCTCCTGGGCAGGAGTGAGATGTGAATCACGAGAAATGCATTTGAAAACAGATTAAAAATGCTGCAGATTGGGTTGTACAACACCCTAAAGAGCCTGGATCAAATTAGCACATTTTGACTGTTCTGCATAAACAGGAGTCAAGAGGCTCGGACAACATGGGGGGAATGGCCAGCAGGGCGTGCTGCTGAGCAAAATGGGTCTGCCCGGGTCTGCTAGGGACCCCTCTCCGGAACAAAGGGGTTAAAGGTGTTTTTCCCCGTAGTGTGAGTCATTGAAACTTCTGCCAGCTGACATTGGACTTATTCTCCTGTTAATAATGTTACAAAGTGTAATCATGCTTTATTTTTGCTGAAACTCAGTGGTTTAACCCAGGCGCAGTAGGACCCAAAAGTAGCCCTATTTGAAGTTGAAAACCCTGGTAAAATGCACTATCTTATTTAGCAGGTGTGAGTGTGTCTCTTTCTCCTAAACGTCAAGCAGAAGCAGAAAGACATTTGTAAGATGTGGAAGGCCCAGGACGCTGGCTGGAGAGCACCCTTGAGGAGTCGACTGGGAAGGACCCCCCTTCACGGTCTCCTGGGACCCGTCCCCACGTCGCTCCTCAAGGGGCAGCGTCTCAGCACTGTGTCATCTCTTGCTTCTCTGTGTGGTCTCACCACAGACGGTGGGAACCTTAGACATCACGTTGCTCGTTTTCACGTTCGTGAACTTCGTGTAAACTGAGTCCTAATGTATGTTCCTGTTAGGTTTGCTTCTGCGACCAGCCCAATGCCCCTGGCTGGGGGTTATCTGCTGTACAAGCTGTGGTCCACTTATTTTCGTTGCTGTGAAATTGTCTGAGTGTACCACAATGTGTCCATTCTTAGGTGAATCCTGTTTTTAGACTAAAATAGGGTAGGGTTTCTTTGTTCTGCAGCTGTCAAGTGTCCCAGATTCGACTGGAGGACAGGCCTCTGTCGCTAGGGTTGAACTGGCCCCTGACCTCTGGTGTCAGAGCCTCTTTTCACTTGCTTTTGTTGGATTCCCTCTCCCAAGGCAGAGCTCGGACGTGAGATCCACGCCTTGGCGTCGGCCAGCAAGCCCCTGGCCTCGTGGACCGCCCAGCGGGGCATTCAGGAATGCCGAGAGGCGTGTGGAGGACACGGCTACCTGGCCAGTAGGTTTTGGAGAACATGTGACGCTTTCCTGTCCTTACTCCTGGTGGCTCAAGACCAGGGGTCGGCACACTGTGACTGCCCCCAGCTTTTGGGAATCAAGTTTTACTGGAACGCGGCCATGTCATCCGTTTACGCGTTTTCCGTGGCTGTGTTTGTGCTGCAGTCAGAGCTGAGGGGTCGTGACGGAGCCTAAGATGTTTGCTCTCCGGCCTTTTCAAGGACGTGTGTGCCAGCCCCGGCCCCACGCAGCTCCCTCCGCTTCTGACGCCCCACGTTCCTCAGTCGAGATCTGGGGGTAACGACACAGTGAGGAGAAACCGTGCGAAGGAGCCTCCTGCAAACCAGAGCAAAAAGCAGATTATCTGTTCGTTTGAATCGTGACGTTTTGGTTAATGACGTGGCAGTAGACTGGCACCAAGTTTTGTTCTGATGAAAAATTCTTAAACTTAGACAAAGAGAGCTGGTTTTCATTGGCATTGGCTGTCGTTTGGGCAGCTGGTGTACGGGTAAGGTAGCAGGCAACCCGTGGCCAGGGCCACATCCTGGCTCTGCCGCTCACTAACGGCACAGCCGTGGGCAGGCTACCCACGCCCGCTGTGTCTCAGTTTCTCTGTCTATGAAATGGGGATGGTTATAGGATACGACAGCACGTTCTTGCCCTGATTCAGTGAATACACACGCAGGAAGTGCTCAGCACGGTGCCGGGCACATGGCTTACCTGCAGAACTCCTTGTGCTAATCTCCGTAACCGACTGGTAGAACCTGGTTACGCACGGAGGGCCACTCACGCCTTCGAAACAGCAGCACGGGCAGGAACCTTATTGGCAGCTCATACCAACAGAAGCATCTCGGGCTCTTGCCGAGTTTGAGCGTTCCGGTGATGGGCTGTAGACACAGCATCCTGTCAGTGAGGGTCCACCCCAGTTTCTGCTCAAGCAGGGGCAGTGCCGCCCCCCCCATCCCGACCCCGACCCCGGCTCCTCCATTCTCCGCCTCTCTCCGTCACTGGTGTGTGGGTGACCATGGCTCTGCATCAGTCACTCAGTTACCGGTTTTGTCCTCCACACGACGCTCTTTGTAGTTTCTGTTTGTTGTTATAACTCATAGAGACGCTATAAATAGTTGAGAATAAGGAAATTGAGTCATGCAGCACTGCAGACAACAACATGACTGAACCAAGAGTCATTACATATAAAACACTAAACATAAGGCCTTTATCTAGGTTTAAATGTCAATTGCAAGTGACTTCCCTAAAGTTGCTCCCAGCTCCTCACGCTCAGTAGTCTAAGTATGGCATGGGCAGCAAGTCGCGAAAACAATAAGGATGTCATAGGTGACCACAAGCCTCGTGGCTGCTACAGAACATCTCACACCCTCCGGGGCTCTGTTCCTGGCAGTGTGTGAGTGGGAGAAGTCAGAGTCCCAGCCCTTTCCCATCCCAGCCTCACGTTGGGAGAACCTTCTCCATCAGAGGATGGAGACCCAGAGGTGGAGGGTCTGGGAAGCATCCCTTATAAAATATGCAAAGGAAGTGGGTTATTTAACTGGCAGAAGAGACCACAAGAGGGAAAGGAGCTTTGTCTTTGGATATTTGAAATTTTCTGCATGAAAAGAAGGGTCACTTCAGTTGTAGAAGGACGAAGGGCAGCCCCCGGACAGTGAGCCCCTAGAACATTCCAGGTCTCTCAGTGACGCCCCCCTCCCCCGCCCTGCCCCCAGGGAGCTTCTGCCGGGGGCCCATGCGGAGCTCATGATAACAGTGGGGATGCTACTGACAGTGACTCTGTCTCGAGTGCTCACTGTGCACCAGCACCACCCAAGTGTTTACGGGGACCCGCCCGTTGACCTCCCTGACAGCCTTACTGGGCAGCTGCCCCCATATCCGGAAGGATGGAGCGGGGCCTTTACAGAGGTGGGGGGTGCACAGGCCCCTGGGAGGTGGAGCCGGGCCTCAGCGGGGTGGGAGTGCCTCATCGGGTCAGGCAGGGCCGGGGACTTTGAGATCCCAGATGGGCGGGGGGTTCTCCCCGTGCACCCCACCTGATGGGAACGCTGTGGTTTCACTGCAGTGAACCGGCTGGGCCACCTCCGAGATGACAATGATCCGAACTGCACGTACGAAGGTGACAACAACGTCCTGCTGCAGCAGACCAGCAACTACCTGCTCAGCCTGCTGACCCGCCGGGCCCAAGGTGAGCCCGCCGCTCTCTCGGCAGCCCCTGGACTCAGACGGGGAGCTGCCCTCGGGCCCCGTGGCGTTAGCCCTCCTGTCGAGATGTACTATGTGTTTGCAGGAAGTAAAGGTGTTCTTAAGTGGTGATTGGCCAGCTCGTGAAATGGGGCGGGAGGGTCTCCCCTCCGGGACGGCTGTGCGTGGGGTCCCCTGGCTCCCCCCAGCTCACAGGGTGTGCTCCTAGGTGGTGCTCACTGCAAGAGCCCTCTGAAGACTGTGGACTTTCTGGAAGCCTACCCCGACATCCTTGGCCAGAGGTTCGAGGTGCCCAGCCTTGAGGACTGCCTGGACTCCTCAGGTGAGTGTGCCCCTTGCTGTCCCTGCTTCTGTCACGACCCCAGGAGGTGCCCTGTGCCCTGGGCGGGCTTTGGTGGTTCCCGTTGTGGCGGCAGTGGCCTTGGAGACCCCTGGAGGCAGCGTGTGGGTTTGTCCCTCATTCATTCGCTGATTCATCCGTGGAGCATCTGCCTGTGCCTGACACTGAGCTAGGCACTGACTCCAAAGGTGAAACGGCGGGAGCCCACTTCCTTCCCTGACTCTCTCCTCTCCTAAGGATAAAGAGGAGGAGGCCTCTGGGGTCCCACCTTGGCCTCGCTGGGCCCCGAAGCTCCCACCCGCCGCCCTGGGACTGGGCTCTCGTCATAGGAAGCTGGGGCTGTCCTGCTCATGGTCCACAATGCCGGCTGTCTCTGGGCCTTTGCACGGGCCAGGCTTTTCATTCTGGTTGTGGCCTCACCTGTCGTCCCCGCCCACCAGCAGCCCTCCGCCAGCTCTCTTCACACTTCAGCTGCTCCAGCCCCTGTGCCTCTCCTACCCTGGTAGCCCTCCAGCCCTTGCCCCCAGGCACCTCGTTCCCCGCTTCCTGCAGTCCCTGTCGCAGTCTTGCCCGTCGTCAGCATCCTTGTCTCCATGCTCCCCTCCTTTTGGTGTGATTGTCTCCTGGCCGAGCGCAGAGTTAACCCTGCAAGCCTGCTGTGCACGCAGGGAGCAGCTGCAGGCCCTGCCCCCACAAGGACCTGGGAACGAGAGCTGGCCCGGGAAGCGGCAGCTTATTGCAGAGCATGCGTGGTCCTGGCCCTTGGCTTCCCGGGCAGAGTCCTGCTCCTATGCAGCTCCCGCGTTAGCTGCAGACGGGCACTAGGCGTGTCTCTGTGCAGCTCTTGCCAGGCTGTGAGGGTGACTGAGACCTGGGTTGCTGCTCTCATGGGCTGTACAGTCTGGATGGGGATGGCCACCCACAAGTCCGGCAGGAGGCTGGTCAGAGAAGCAGGAGCTCTGTGGCCCCCGCTGGGGGCTTGGCTGGCAGCAACAGCCTCTGAGGAAGTGGCCTTGCAGCTGAGGTCACAGTGCAAGGAACGAGTGGGCGCAGGGGCCCCGAGGAAAGTCTGTGCTCGGTAGAGCGCCAGTGTCCTCAGGGCCAGGGAGACCCCGAGACAATTCTGAGCAAGAGAGCGGCCAGTGGGTTCGGATTTGTGATGTTTGTTATGACCATGCACATTAAAGTGCTACTCTGAAAAAAAAGGCTGCAGACAGAGGCCAGAGGACATAGTAGCCAGGGCAGGACAGTGGTGGCCACGGAGAGTGATGGATTAGAGCCTGGGAAGGACAGTGGTGGCCATGAAGAGGGACAGGTAAGAGTCTGGGCAGGACGGTGATGGTGGCCATGGAGAGGATTGGATAAGAGCACCAAGATGGGGATGGAGTGGCTGCTGCATCCCTGTCTGCGTCCCTGTCTCCGTCTCTGGGGGCCGTGTTTGGGGGCATCCACCCTTCTAAGTGCACGCACGGTGGGGGCACTTGAAATGCCCCTTGGGCTCTGGCTGCTCGGGCTCCAGTGGGTCCAGTGGCTTGTCCGAGCTGGAGACAGAGAGCCCGGGTCTGCCCCCACGCCTGTTGCATTCCAAAGCTTGGGATCCTCCTTGACAGCTCCCGGAGCCTCCTAACAAGCCATCAGATGAGATTTTGCAGGAGAAACAGGGTCGGACCTTCTGCCCCGCAGTTCGGGCGGCTTCTGAAGGAAGTGCCTTCCTCCCACGTGGTCTCACTCTCATTTTATCGAATCGCATGTCAAAAATAACAGCTTTGGGGCCGAGGGCTTGGGTTCACACTCCGCTTCAGTGGCCCAGAGTTCACTGGTCTGGATCCTGCGCATGGACATGGCACCGCTCGTCAGGTAATGCCAAGGTGGCATCCCACATGCCACAACCAGAAGGACCTACAGCTAGAATATACAGCTATGTACCGGGGGACTCTGGGGAGAAGAAAAAGAAAGAAAAAAAGTAGATTGGCAACAGGTATTAGCGTGCCTGTCTTAAAAAATAAATAAGTAACAGCTTTAAGCCACAGCAGAAATACCACTAGTTTTGTCGTCACTGTATCCGTTAGTAATTGCTGAACATGCTTCACTTTGCCACCTGAAACACCTGTTTCAGGTCATCTCAGGGACTTACTCTGTGGCCTAGGGACGAATCATGGAGTGTGTGGGGCAGAAGCTGACCCTTCTGGTCAGACACTCAAGACTCAAGCCCACCTGCCAGGAGAGCGAGGCATTAGGCTCCCCTTGGCTGCCGACCCTGTGCCCGGTCCCTCCACCCGCCAGCCCTGGATTCAGGCCCGTGTCTCGCCCCTCCTGCCTCAGCGTCCTCATTTGCCCTCAGGGTGCTGACAGGACCTGCTGCACCAGCTTTCATGGTGAGCTGGTGCGTGTGAAGCGCTCGCACGGGGCTGGGCACCACATGAGCACCCGGTCACTGTCGACAGCTGTCTGACACACAAGCGCGTGTGCTTCTAGCTTCAGTCACAGAAATCTCCGTCAGATGCCATACATTCCACTGACCACTGTGAGCAGAGGGCCCTTGGTGGGGGCGACCTGAGTGTGAGCGTCCCCTGGGGACTGGGGGCTGCTGGGCCCTCTGGGTGAAGGTGCCGCCATCCTCCCTCCAGGAAGGACAGAGGACACGTGGCACATGGGAACATTGGCAGCTGCAAGCACTCAGGGCTGCGTCGGCTGCTCACGTCTTCCGGAGAGCAGACCGAGGCAGAGAGCACATGGCGGGGACCAGCCCACCCCAGCCCACGTCAGCTGCCAGAGCTGGCATGCAACCCAGGGTGGGTTGACTTCCCAGCCCGACTTTCCTCCGTGATCATTGTCATCATCGTCGTCGTCATCATCATCGTCTTTATCAGCCAGAAAACATTTCTGGTGGTAATTTTTTGTTTCTCATCGGTCACCACGGTTTGGTACAATTTTTCTGGCGATGGCTAACCTTCTCACGGCTCTTCGCCTGCCTTCTCACGGTGCTGACAGGGAACAGGGACGCCCTTGAAGCTGTTTCTGATGGTGGCGGAGCTCCCCACGTGTTGCTACAGAAAGCACTAGAAAATGAGCTATTCGTTCTAAGAACACCAACCCAACCAGAACTTGTTCTTTAAAACCACAGCCTGTTGTGAAATCAGAAAGTATACAAGTGGGGCGCCAGCTTCTTGACGTACAGCCCGTGCTGCTGGTGTCCCCCACTCGCTGACACCGTGACGGCAAAGTCCACCTCTATACCGGTATCGGAACAACGCCAGGCGGGGCGGCATCTGTTTTTCCTGTGAGTGGCCTAACTTTTGCAAGATCCAGCAAAGTGAAAACATTTTCTAGGGCAAAGAATGCAACTGAAACTCATTTCGTGAAAGTGGCTCGGCGTTGAAGGCTAACGTTACTTTCTGTGCACACAGAGGCCCAGCCTCGTCCCAGGTGTTTGACCCTCCACCCCAGTCCTGGGCTCGCTCCACAGCCCATCTCAGCTGCGTCTTTGGTAGAAGTTGCCTGAGTGACTTACAGCCCTCGGGCTCGGTGGGACTGTGACGTGTGACCTTTCCAGCATGGAGCACCACCTGTTTGCAGGGTCAGGGTAGGGGGGCAGGCATGCTCTCTGTCCTGGTCCCAGGCTGTGCCCAGCGTGCACCCCGAGGATGGTGTGACACATGGCCCCGTGTGCTTGAGGACCGCACCCTCGCTGAGTGTGGGAGGCCTGTCTCTTTTCTCTCGTCGGCTCATTTGCAAGAACGTCAGACGACCTCAGCTCCATGTGGTTGCTGCTCTGACAGCCATGTGGACACAGGGGCTGGGGTCATGTCACAGCATGTGTCCCGTGGCTTCCATGGTACTGTTGGTGCACCGAGGTCTGGGAGCTCAGGCTGAGGCCACACTGCCCCCAGCGGTGTGACTTGGGCTAGGTCCTTAACCTCTCTGAGCCTCAGTTTCCCTTGTGACATACGGGGAGGGCGCGAGGTCGTCCCTGTGCTGTCCCTGGCAGTGGCGTGGCCTGTGGTGGGGCGCCCTCACTGGGGGCTGGCTGCCGTGGTGGGGTCACCATTCTGGGTACGTCAGATGCGGAGTGAGCAGTGTGCGTGTGTCCTCGGGCCCCTAACAGCCCCTCAACAGCCCCCCCACCCCAAGGAGGCGCGTTGCTGCTGGAAAGTGCCAGCTTCCCACCCGACTTCGTCCACCGAAGATTCCTCAGCTCCTGCTGAGCTCCAGGAACTTCCCACGCAGCCTCCTGTGCTGTGTGCTTTTCTCCGCTCGCTGGGGACTCCTCCCTTCCGTGCGAACCCCGCGAGGCAGCGTGACATACTTTTTGGTAAAAATTAAGAGCTAGATGTTGGGTTTCTAAAGGAAAAACATCCAACAACTCCCGTGTCAAGCTTGCTTTCTGTTTGAAGTGCAAAGCACACTGTGAACTGGTCACTGACATTGAGCCACGCGGTCACCTCTGCTGCGGACACTGCTTGGAGAGTCCAGGTGACTGCCGCAGTGGCGCGTCCCCCACAGAGGGACGCCTCCTAGGGCAGCGTGTGGGGACGTCCGGCAGGCCTTGGGGGACAGCGGGGTCGGACGGCGGGAGCCTCCGGTGTGGGTGGGGAGTCAGCACGAGCCGTTCCTGGCCCTGGCTGCGTCCTCGGGTTTGTTGCTGTGTAAATAAATCATGGAAAATGTGAGTCTGCAACCCCCTCCTCCTGCTGCCGTTGGTGACAGCCCATCCTACTGGGAAGAGCTGGGGAAGTGGCAAAGTCTCAAAGACCCCCGAACAGGCGTCCTCAAAACGGGCTCTGGGATGTCAGCCTTGCTTTCCAGGGACGGCCTGGAGGGCAGCATCTGAGGCTCAGGAGAGCCCGCTGGGCTCGCTGGTGTGTCAGCGTCCTGGGAAGCACACTGGATGCTGAAAACAGCAGAGACGTACTCGCACATGGTTCTGGACAGAAGCCCAAAATCCAGGGCTGGCAGGGCTGCCTCCCTTGGTGCCTCTGGGGAGGGTCCTCCCTGCCTCTTCCGGCTCCTTGTGGCCCCAGGCATCCCTGGGCTTTTGGCCACCTTACCCGAGCCTCTGCCTCCATTGTCACACAGCTTCCTGCCTGTGTCTCTGTCTTCTTTCTGTCTCTCATAAGGACACTCTCCTTGGATTCCGGGCACACCCTCCTCCAGGATGATCTCATCTTGAGATCCTTAACTAATTACATTTTCCCGAGTAAGGGCGCGTTCACGGGTTCAAGGGGGCAGGAGGTGGTCATGTCTTTTTGGGGCTCCTATTCAAGCTACACCTGGCAGGAGGCTGGGAGGGGTACCTCACCCCAGTTCCCTCTCCACCTGCCTCACTGGGCTCCCTGGGAACAGCTGTGTGGAGGGTACCTCAGGCCTCCCCCACCCAGGGCGGCGGAGAAACCAGCACCTCCCCCCAGGCTCTCCCTCTTGGTGGCTGTGTGAGCTTGGGCAGGCTGCTGCAGTCTCTGAGCCTTGGTTTCCTTTGCCCTGTGAGACAGTTTGCTTGCTCTTTAATGGACGTCTCAGTTGTGCTGAGGATTAACTCATGGAGTAGCCGTGAAACAGTCGAGTGTCTGCAGCAGGACCCCACCCATCGCTCTGTGTCCTTTTCCCAGGGGCTGGGCTATGTGACAGAAGGAAATCCCAGGACCCATTTGCCCAGGCTTCGGGCCCTGACCAACACAGCCAGGTCCCTCGTCCCCCTGGGAGCTATGAGCCAAGAGCAGCTGCCAAGTGGAGGGGCTCCTGCACCCTGTGTGCCCTCTGTGCCTGGGCCGGGGGAAAGCGTGGCCTCAGAGCCCCGTGGCCAGGCCAGGCCAGGTCCCTCCCACTCGCTCACCGTGTGCCCCAGGTGCCTCCTTGCACCCTATGCCCTCGTCGGAAGGGGTGGTAACAGCCCGCTTGGCAGGGTGTTGTGAGCACTGCCAAGTTCTCGGAACCACCTGAGAGGTGACGAGGGGCCACAGCTATGGGCGCAGCGCCTGGGCGGGGAGGGGGTTGGGGGGCCGTGCACCCTCCAGTCTCTCCCGGGGGGGTCTTCCTTCCAACCTGTCCCCATTTACATCCTGTCATAGCACTTCCCTGTCTGTCCTTCCTCTTGTCCCTGTATTGCGTCTGAGCTCCTTAGGAGGGATGGGCATGCAGCGAGGCCGCTGGAGAGAGGCGTGAGAGGGAGTGAGGGGTGCCCCGCTCAGCAGCCCCCTGCAGTAGTGAGGTCGGGGCTGGGCCGGCCAGGGGGATGGGCGCCCCCTCTTCTCGCCACTTGTCTGCCATCCACCAGCAGGTTGTCCTGATGTTTGTGCAAATCCCTGGTGACTGGGGGATGCGCCCCCATTTCATGCAGACTAAGCACGTGAGCACCAGCAGAACGTGTGGCCGTCGTAAGCAAGGTGCTCACCGGAAGGTGGCTCCGTGAACCTGCAGCCCCCGTGGTCGCTAGAATGGCATGGAGCTTGGACGGCCTCGCCTGTGCCTGTGCCTGTGCCAGCCTGGCCACCGCCCGGTGGGGGGTCTTGGGAAGCCCCCTCCCTGTGCCTCGGTTTCCACGTCTATAAACTGGCCCCGCCTCACACGCTCATCATGGAGATTTCTCTATACACGCCTGGCGCTCGCGATGCGTCCATCCCCGCTTAGTACAACTGTTAGATGCTCTGTAGTTACTTTGTTTTCTGTGTTTTCTCTCGTTCTGAAGTCCCCCTGGCAGCGTATGAGTGGTTGGTCTGTTACCTGCTCCGAGAGAGTGACCAAAAGTTAAATCAGGAGAAAAGATCAGGAAGCAACGACTTTGAAGCAAGAAACAACTGTCAGGTATGGGTTTGTCTTAAAAATTGTTTTTGTCTTATTTGCTCCTGATTCCTGTGTTGCCGTGTCCTCAGGAAGGTGACTGTCCCGGCAGTGGCGGCCCTGTGACCGCGGGCATGTTGCCCCAACTCTGTGCACCTGTGTTTGCTGGCGGGCTGGCGGGGCCTCCCCTGGGGCATCACGTTCAGGTGCCCATCTGCAGAGCTGTGACGAACGGAGTTGGGACTTTGGGTTGTGGGAGCCTCAGACCCAGTGTGGGTGGAGACACCAGCCCAGGGCCCTCCCGACCAGAGCCATGGCTCCGTGACTCATGTGAGGTAACACCAACCCTACGTCTGGTTTTCAGAGTCACTGCCGCCCTCCCCGGGGAGCCTCGCGGGACTGGTCCTCACCCTGGGACAGGGCTGTCTCTTGTGTTCCGGGAATCCTCAGCCCAAACGCCTGCCCTAGGACCCCTCGTTCTGCCGGCTCTGCTCCGCTGTGTCCGTCTGTCCCGTGTGTCTGTAGTGATGGGTGTCCTTTGGGAGGCCATGGATGAAGGAAGCACAGAAAGCATGTAAAACTGGTGCCATTTAACGAGGCTCTGTGTCCCCCGAGGCCCGGCATCCACATCTGTCGTCCCCTTCGGAGGCCCTGGCCCCACCCCTTGTGCTGCGAGGGGCAGCTCACCCCCCAGGCGGACGCAGCCAGAGGCAGAAATGGCGGTGCCTCGGGGGACCTGCTGGATGCACCTGCCCAGGCCGGAGACGAGGAGCAAGGGGCAACTGGAGCAGCTCCCGCTGAGGCTGAGCAACCAAGACCAAACCTGGGGCTTAAAAGAAGTGAGCATGACCAGAAGAACCTACAACTAGATATACTACTGTGTACTGGGGGCTTTGGGGAGAAAAAGAGAAAAAGGAAGAACATGGGCAACAGATGTTGGCTCAGTTGCCATGTTGAAAAAAAAGCAGATGGCCAAGGTCAGTAACCTTCAGGTTCGGTGCCACTGTGACCAAAAGTAGGAGGTGTGACAGTGACCCTTCTGGAATGGGCTGCAGTCACCGCAGGCTGGGCCACTCGGACACTGATGGCCGCGGGTTAGCTCGTCCCGCCTCACTGCTTTCTCAGTTTGTCAGGTCGTCATTCTTGAAATGGAAGTAGGGTTACTCCCCTGAGTTACAGCCCAGGACCGTGAAGAGAAGGAGGGCGCAGAGGACCCCCACTCCCACCACGTCTGAATCCCGGGAGCTGCCCCAGAGGTCATTGCAGACCTTGTCCGAGCTCTCCGTCAGCACCCCCATGCCAGCCGGCTGCACCTGCGCCTGGCACGTGCAGTCAGACAGTGGAACCTGAGGGGTGACAGAGAAATAATTCACCTGTAAACCTTCGTTAAAGAGTCTCATGATGGCATTTCAGCGAGTCTTGTGGCAGAGAAGGATGGCGGGCAGCGGGCCCGGCCTAGCTTCTGGGTCTGGCTGACTCCAGTGTCCCTGGGGAGAGCCACAGAGCTGACCGGCACGCGTCAGCAGAGGTGCAGCCACACGCAGCGGCATGACGGTGGACAGGAAGGCGGCTGTGAGGCCTGAAAGGGGAGGGCACAACTCGAGAGGGGTCCTCATTTTCCAGAGCCGTCTGGATCACGGAGCATCTTGAGTGCGCGCTGGGTCGTCCTGACAGCCGGGAGCTCTCAAAGCTCTCCCTGAGGAAGGCCAGTCCCTTCCCAGATGGTGACTGGAGCAGCCACAGAGCGTGAGAAGAGGGCTTCAGAGGATGTTTGTGTAACCTCAGCGTGGGACGAGCCTTCTTGAGTCAGACAGGAAACTCAGAAGCTGTAAAAGAAGAGGGACCGTCAGCTGTGGCTGCATAACGTTCACTTCTCTGAATAACAAAAGACGCTGTGAACAGAGCCAGAAGACGGCGCAGCCTGGGCAGACGTGGAACGTTTACCCGCCGGGGCGTCCCCAGGAGGAAACGAGTTCCTGCAGACTGAGCGTCAGCCGGCCCGGAACCAGCCTCTGGCCCCAGGCAGTGGCCGCGGTGGCCGCCAACCGTGAACCAGGAGCCAGGGACGTGCGGTTAAGGGACTGTGTGTGATGGACAGCGGCCACTCCAGACACCTGGCGGAGAGTGTGAACTGCCATGTCCTTCGGGGAGGTTGTCTGCTTGCTCCTGCTGATGACAGCTGCCATTCACTCTTTACCTACTGCTAGTCAGCTGCACACAGTAGGTTCTTAAAAAAAAAGATGCGTTTATTGCATTTCTTGGCTGGGTAACACCCTCACGTGTTCAAAGTGAGAAAATATAACAAGGTAGGTGGTGGAGTCTCCCCCACCCCCACCTTCCAGCCTCGCCGCTCCCACCCCCGGAGCCAACCCATCCGAGGTCCCCAGGACCCTGTACAGAGATCCGTGCGGCAGAAGTGAGATGAGAATGATTTTTCTCCCTTCAGCGGCACTAGGCTCTTTCCCTGTGCCGTTTCATGCCGTCATCTCTGACGGATAAGGCAATGGAGGCCATGAGGGGTGCCCAGCTGGCTCGGCCCCCTTAGGGCAGCATTGGACCCATGCACTGACTCCAGGGCCCAGCACTTTGCCCCGTCCCACACAGCTGATGTCTGAACTTGGACAATTCAGGGTTTCTCTTTTGCCCAAAGTGTCTGTTCCTTGTTAAAATGCAAGTATCCTCTGAAATTAGAGCACACTAGAAGTTAATACCTGGATCCGAATTCCCTTTCTGGAGCCGGAGCAGGGTTCACGAGAGAAGGGAGTCTGGCATGGGGACCAGTGTGGAGAGGGGAGCCGGCAGGGGGTGGGGAGGTGGCTGGCCGGTCCTGGCTCTGTGTGTGCTCTCCCTTCAGCCGTTAATTCCAAGGTTTACTGCTGTAAGGTGACATGTGATGCTCAGCTGCCTTGAGTCCAAGAGGTTCCTGGTGAGCCTCCTGATGGAGGACAGTTAAGCAGCACACTCCGAGGGTCAGCTGAGACCGCCCGGAGACTGAGCAGCGGGCTGCAGCCTCCCCGCCCCATCCCTGCCCTGTGGGCCTGGCAGGAGCGGCAGGTGCCAGACCTGTCTGCAGATGCGTGAGCACTCGCGGCTGGAGCTTTTTGTGACTAGAGACCAGCCGTTTGAAACGTTAACTGTGGAGAAGCTTTTGTAGGGAGTGCGGACCACACTTGAGGCATTTCTGACCCCTCCACGGCCCCAGAATGGGCACCATGCAGGACACTTCGGGGCCACCAGCCACATTTGTTAATGCCTTGCTCACGTTTGTTGATCGCGAGGACAGGCCATCCAAGACTCAAGGAGGAGCCTGAGGGTGCGGGAAATGGGCTGGATGAGCTTGGGGACCTGTCCTGCGTGGTGCAGGATGCTCAGCAGCACCCCGAGTTATGCCGACCACAAATGTCTCCTGACAGTGCCAGGTGCCCTGGGGTCAGGCTTAGCCCAATTGAGAACCCCTGAGGTCAAGTGTGGCAGGCCTCTTGTCTGGAGCCAGGACGCCGATGGGAAGGGGAACCATTCTCTCTGGCTCTTGGCATCTCAAAGGCCACAGGGCCTTTTCTGCTGTGCCACGTTTCTTCTCAGACAAGCTTCCTCCTGCCCGCAGCCCAGCGTGGCTGCTCCCTGGGGCCCACATGATGGCCCAGGCCCAGCACAGACTGCCCTCACCCTGTGGGCTCTATGGCCATTATTTCAGATTCGCACACGATGGTTGGGTGGCCTGACAATCGCCCGGGAAAGCTGTCCACCCAGCCTTTCTAGTCCCGTTAGCCTGGGTCAGGTGTTGACGTGGGCCCTTGTGCCTGCTGCAGCCTCAGACACCGGGTCAGGAAGGCTGCAGTGGTGCCCCAGAGCCTGTGCCCCAGGTGACTGATGGTCTCATCGAACCTTGCCCAGAAGAGCACGTGGCAGCTTCGTGCACGTCCGGTTCCCAGGACTGAGCTGGCAGGAGGGTAGCAGCCACGGCCGAGGAGCCCCTCCACGTGAGAGTCCGTCTCAGCCTCCTCCCAGCACCCTGGGAGGTTGGCGCCATCACCTTCCCTCTTCCCAGACCCAGAAGCTCAGCCCAGGACATAAGTCACTTGCCCATCCTTGCACACTCATGAAGCTGCGTGGCTTCGGAGGCGGGCTCTCCAAGGCCCGGGCCGAGAGCTGCTGTGTCAGCTCAGGGGGACTCAGGATGCATTTTTTTTTTTTTTTAAGGAAGATTAGCCTTGAGCTAACATCTGCCAATCCTCCCCTTTTTGCTGAGGAAGACTGGCCCTGAGCTAACATCCGTGACCATCTTCCTCTATATGTGGGACACCTACCACAGCATGGCATGCCAAGTGGTGCCATGTCCGCACCCAGGATCCGAACCGGCGAATCCCGGGCCGCCGAAGCGGAATGTGCAAATTTAACCACTGTGCCACCGGGCCGGCCCCAGGCTGCATTCTTGATGGTGGCAAGGTCACAGGTGGGACTGCCTTTCCGGGCCTGTCACTGGCCTGTGTCATCACTGAAATTGAAGCATGCCCCTTCCACCAGAAAATAAGATTAAAACACTGTGCTTTTAAAACCAGAAAACCTATGTGGCGAGGAAGAGAGTACAGTGGAGAGATCCCAGGGCTGGGATTCAGTTCTGAGCCTGGCCCCTGTGCTGGGATCAGCCTGGCCTCAGGTTCATGAGGGTACCCACGAGAAGGGGCGCCCTCATTGTGTGAGCAGGTTTGGGGGTGTTGGTGAGATCTAATGTGCTACCATCCTAGGGAAGTGGTTAAGGGGCAGGCGCTGGGGCCAGGTGAGTCTCCGCCCTTGCTATTGTTCCAGGAGGATCAGGGGCTTCGCTGGGACCTCTTAGCTCGTGCCTGGCCCCGGAGCGCTCACTGCCCACTTGCACCGTCAACTTCGTCAGCTTCCTCCCTGTGAGGTCCCAAGGGCCTTGGGTGGGTGCCTGAGGGCCTGAAACCAGCAGAGCCCCCACCTCCCAGCCCTCATTCACCAAAGCCACGGGCACGCACGCCGTAGTGCATGCCAGAGCAGAAGAGGGCAGGGCCACTCTGCAGGCAAGACAGCAGGATGAGCACCCTCTCGCAGGCGGTGGTCCAGCGGGGTCTTGGGACGGACCAGCCTGGCCCGAGGCAGGGGAAGGAAGCCCCCTCTCCTGAGCTCTCTCCCGAGGGCTTGCGGTCTTGGGTGGGGCCCTGGGAGACCCCGGGCCTCGGGTGTCTGCTCTGCGAGTCCCCAGCAGGCCTTGCAGACGGAGCCTGGCCCTCTCAGTCTCGCCTCACCGTGCACATTCCACCCCGCAGCCGCGCTCTGGCTAACGTTTGGGGCAGCGTCACGCCAGGCACTCGACTAGGGGCTTCCGTGTCGGGTTTTCTCCCCCTCGCCCCACTCGTCACTTTGCTGGATTATTTCTTCAATTTCAAAAGTAACTCATGCTCATTAGAACAAATCAGGCAATACCTGTGTTACTTTTCTAATTGAAAATTCTGGTAAAGTAATAAATTGGAGATGGGGAAAGAAAAGCTAGGAAGTGAAGCTAATGATTATCAGCAGGTGTTTTGGATGTTGGTTTAAAGAGTTGGGACGAGAAGATGTGTGTGGCCTCCTGCCTCCACCCGCGAAGCCCGCAGCAGAGCTGCTTCTGCACGTGCAGCTCAGCCGGGCCGGCCTCATGTTGTGGCCTCTAGTTAGCCATCGGACATAATATGTGAGCGGGTCAGAAACGCTGTTTAAGAAACTTGGGAGGAGAGGAGCGTGGCCCTACCCTTGGAGAAGCCGGAATCACCGCCAGCTGAGTCCACCTTCTCTGTGGCCCCAGGTGCAAAAGAGACTACTAGATCTCGTGCCTGAGGGAGCCGGCTCCTGGGGGACGCCCCGCACTGCAGGGCCGGCCGGCGCTGGGCAAGCACAGGTGTCCTTGCATGTAGGATGCTGGGGCCACCCTGTGTTCCAGGCAGGGATTGAGCCAGGAGCGGTCACAGGGTGTCCCGAGGTCCAGGTCTGTCCGTGTGCAGCCTTTTCCACAGAAGTGTTTGTCTGCCCTGCCCTGTCCCCCCCGCTCCACTTGGTGTCCTGTCCTCTGGGACGCGGGCCTGGGTCTCTGCTCCCGATGATTCCCCATGAACGGTGGCTGTGCAGGGGCCGCAGCTGCCCGCTCACTGGTGGCCGTGTGTCCTTTCAGGTGTATTACTGCCGCTCCTTGGCACTGGCGTTCCTGGAGCTCACTGTGGTGCGGAGGTTCCACGAGCACACGCACCAGCCCAGCGTGCCGCCCCCGCTGCGGGCCGTGCTCCGGCGGCTCAGCGCGCTCTACGGCCTGTGGTCCCTGAGCCAGCACACCGCCCTGCTCTACCGAGGTGAGCCTCCTGGGGCACCTGCTGCCCCACCCTTCCCACCCCAACCCCCCAGGGATCAGGCACCCTCTGCGTTATCCAGGACTCTGCTTTCCTGGGAGGCGTGACTTCCCCGAGGATTTACTGAGCACACCCGCCGCCGGTGCACAGATAAGGAGCCCAGACACCAGGATGGGAAAAGTATGAGGGGTGGAACTGTCAGGAAGGCACCCACAGGGGCAAGCAGACACAAGCCCAGGCTGCTGGGGAGGCCCCAGGAATGCCCGTATGGGGGGCCCAGGAGGGCTTCCTGGAGGAGGTGATGCCTGGGCTGATTCCTGGAAGACTGGTGAGGAGGTGGTTAGCCTGAGTTTCTCCACCTTTTTCTCATTCTTGTCACCTAAGGAGCCTTTTTAGACACGTTTTCCTGATCGCCCCCTGGCGTGTTAATAATACAGATGCTCTGTGTGTCTGTTCACCTCCTGTACTCTATCTGGGCTTCATGAAGAGTGAGGGGTTTGCCCCTCCCCCTCCCAAGAACCCATGTTTCCCCTGGGGGCTGGTGTTGGCCCAGGAGGCCATGAGAGTGCACAGTTAACAAAGGAGTGAGGGGTGTGCCAGCGGCAGGCGCGGCGGGGGGTGGGGGTGGGCAGGAGATGGCCCTCTCTGAGAAACGACCACTCTCAGCGACTGACGAAAATCAACCAAAGCCGGCTGTGCAGCAAACACATCCTCCCTGTGCAGGGTCGGGGCCTCGGGCCTGGTAGACGCCACAGCAGAGCCCCAGTGGGCCAGCGGAGGGAGAACCCCAGGAGGTAGCCCCGCGGCCCGCCCACGTAGCCGGCCCCTAGCCCCAGGCGCCCACCACAGTCTTCCTGGGCATCCCGAGCCACCATCCATGCTTCCTTCTGCCTAAAATCCCCATTTCCTCCTTTGGACAGAACCCAGCCTGCTGTGCCCCCGGCCCCGCCTGCCTCCCCTGCCCCTCCTTGTGGGTCCCCATGGCCCACCTGCCTCCCCGGTCCCTCCTTCTGGGCCCCCTGCAGCCCACCCACCTCCCCCAAGCCCTCAGATCTTTGCCCTCCTCACACCCGGGCCCTCTGCCTCAGCATCCTCAGCTTCTGCCTGTGACCTCCTGGTTCATGCTCAGAGAGCCGGTGGGAAAAGGGACATCAGAGCCCTGGCTGCCAGTGCATTCCTGCGCAGGGGTGCAGCCGGACTCGGGCAGTGGCTGTGAGCCGTTTTCACACAAAGTAGGCTAATGTGGAAAGCTGTTCCGGGGTGACTGCGCTTCCTGGGTGATTTGGGACCTAGGGTACCCAACAGCAGGGTAACCAACGCTCTGCTTCCAGGTGGCTACTTTTCTGGGGAGCAAGCGGGTAAAATGATCGAGACGGCCATCTTGGACCTGTGTTCCCAGGTGAGTGGTGACCACCGTGTGTTACCATCTGACATACGCATTACAGGAACCCCCGCGTGGTGGCCTTCCCTGACCTTGGCTGCCCACGCATGCGTGTGCCGTCAACGTGTAGCAAAGTCAGGAAAATTAGAAGAAAATGTGGTTATGTCAGAAATGTCAGGAGACGAGCAGCTTTTGGGGAGTGTCTTAGCATCTGGCCACATGCGGCCCCTCTGACCCACGTAGCGTAGCAACACCAGTTCTTCTCCGGAGCGTTTCGAGTTACTCCGCCTCCAGTTTGAGTTCATTTCGTGGTGTTCACTTACCTCTGTCGCCCAGAAAAGTCCCATGGCCCACGCCTCTGTTCTGGTGGCGCTCTGTCCAGGTGGACTTCCTACAGGGATGGTATGTTCTGAGTTTCTCCACCTTTTTCTCATTCTTGTCACCTAAGGAGCCTGCCCCACACAGTCACCACTGGCCACGTGGGGCCATTGGCAGTGGCAATGTAGCTGATATGACCCAGGATTTTTAATTTTCTTTGATTTTAATTAATTTAAAGAGTCACTCTTGCTAGTGGCCACCATATTGGGCAGTACAATGCTGTTACTCGGGTTGCTACTCTCTTGATGGTGGGAAGTGACCCAGAGCCCGCCGGCGTTTTGTCAGATGTCTGCAGTGACACCTGGCCTGCCACTTCCCCCTCCCGTGCTCTCAGAGCCAAGGGAGCAGCAGCAGCGTCTTTGTGCTGGTGCCAGCCACTTCCCGGGCTTCCTTCCAAGGCTGCTGAGGAGGGTGTGTCGGTACCTGCAGTGCAGGCACACGGCACATCACTTTTCTTAAAGTAGAACCATTGACAGGAAGGCCTTCCCTTGTGCGCTCCGTGGTGGTGAGCTGCTGTGTATAGAAAGGCACAGTGGTCTCCCTGGCTCTCACATGTGCTACGGGGCTGGCGGCCATGGTGGAGGCGGCCCACGCCTCGTCTGCACCCGCCACCTCAAGGATCCAGGATGTCTTCTCCCTCGGGGAGGCCTGAGGCAGCTGGTGGAGGGGCGCCCACTCATCCACTAGGCCCTGGTCGGCAAGCCGTGCGCTTGTGCATCGTCTGTGGGTGTGTCCAAGCCGCCCTGGCAGAGGTGAGCCGGGAGACAGGCCCAATGGCCCACAAAGCTGGACTGTTCCCCTTTACTTTAAAGGTTGCTGACCCCTGGTCCCGACGGCTGCTCTGCTAATGATTTCCCTCTGAAGTGGATGGGCTCGCTCATCTGCAACCTCGGCACAGAGAGGGTGGGGCGCCGTGGCACAAGTGAACGTGTGTGCTAGGGAGCAGCACCCAGACCGTGAAACCTGCCCATTTCCTGTGCTTGTGGTTGTCGCTCTGCCCAGCGATGGCTCTGAATCTGCGTCACTGGAGTCGCCCCGTTCCAGTGTTCTATTCGGCAAAGCCACGGAGCTTCACAATCGTTTTAAGAAATAATTTTTTTTTTTGCATTCCAAGAAAATTCTTGGGAGTCTTTTCATATAAATTCCAGTTGTCATATTGAAGAATAATTTGTCTAATGGAACAGGAGGGTAATAAAACCACTGTGAGCCAAAGGGCATTTGTGTCAGGACCTTCCCAGGTGCTCATAAATGCCTTCTCCCTCACATTTCTTCTGGATGCATTTTCCTGCATTAGAACAGCAACTGCCCAGATAGGTCAGGGTTCAGAGACGAGTCTCTGAAGACGGTCGCCAGTAAATGAGCCACAGAGTCGTCACTTTTACGAGCAGTCCCCACCTTGTTGAAAAACAGTAAAACATTGGAAGTCATGAGTGAATAGCAGCATGGTGAAAATATTCAAACTCACACTCAGGGAATCTGTGATCCAGGCCAGGAAAAGATAACACGTTAGTAACGGAGCCTTGCGCGCCTGCTGGGGTTACCGTTGCTAGTAGGCCCAACAACAAACGGCCGCAGCTCTGTTCTGCAGTGGTCGCCATGGCGATCTCTGGGCGTTGCCAAGTGTATGGACTGTGTTTTCCAATAGCTGAAAGATGATGCGGTTGCCCTGGTGGACGTGATCGCCCCTCCTGACTTTGTCCTGGACTCACCGATTGGCAGAGCCGACGGCGAGGTAAGGAGCAGCCCCCTCCCATGGCTGGGCAGGAGTGGGAGACGCCGTGCACTCAGGCACCAGCGGGGGCTGCTCTGGCAGCTGATGGCCGTGATTGCAGACCTGCGGGGGTGACATGGGTCAGGGGTCTCCTGGCGCCTTCCTCAAGGGAAGTTGTCACGCTCTGAGCAGCAGTGGAGGGAGTGGCCCGAAGAAGTTGGGGTGGTTGTGGGCGAGTTAGCCGTCCCCCGGCCTGCCTTCCTCCAAGAAACGGGGTGGTGACGCCACCCTCAGGGGCTGCGAAGCCAAGGTCAGCACAAGCCTGTGCGAAGCGCGGCCCCGCAGCCGTCTCCCTCTTCTCACACTGCCCCAGGCCCTTTCCAGTCCTGGGTCTTGGTGCCGTCGTACAGTCTGGCTCCCACCCCATCAACCAGGCCGCTCACCCCTGTCCCTGCGCTTCCCGGCGGGTTCTCGATCTCCTCTCTTGCCCCTGGTGCTCCAGAAAGATTTCTTAAAAAGCAGATCTTGTCAAGCTCCTCCTCTGACTGAGCTCTCAACCAACATCCCCCACACCTGAAATAGCACCCACATCCCCTCCTGTGCCCCCAGTGTACGGCCTGCCCTCTGCCTGGTTCTCCAAGGTCATTTTATGCCATGCTCCTCCTGTCCTCTGGACTCCAGCCTCCAGCCTCACAGTCTTCTTCTCTGTTCTTCTATCATGCTGGGCTTGTTCCCACCCCAGGGCCTTTGCACCTGCTGTTCCTGCTACCTGGAGTGCTTCCGTTCGGTTGGGTCTAAGGAGAATACATCCTCTTCAGAGAGGTCTTCTCTGGCCTCCACTAAAGTGCCCCCACTTTGTCCTGCTGTGTGATCTCACAGCACTGGTTACTGAGCCCACAGGCACCCCTAGGCGACTTTCACCACCACGTGGAGATGCCAGTGCTGGACGATGCTCACGGGTCTGCTGTGTGCCTCCCAGCACCTCACCACCCACAGGTTATTGTCCTTGTGTTACCATGGGGAGGTGGCATTTCAGACTTCTGCAGTCACATGCCTGAGGTCTCGCAGCTGTGAGCAGCATAACAGGAGATATCCCCCCCCCCGCAAACTCTGACCCCCAAGGTCATGTTCTTTCTGCCAAGGCACCACTGCCAACCCAGGCTCTGCTTCAATGGAGACTGGACATAAGGGGACAGGAGCCCTCCCTCTGTCCTCAGGGTAACCATCGTGAACTTGCCCAGAGAGGGGGCAGGCACCCTGGCCTCCCACAGCCCAGACACACCTGGGGTTGGACAGGGGTCCCAGGTGCTGGGGGGCAGGATGGAAGCGTTCCCTGTCGAATTGTTCAGGAGTAGGGACAGTGACATCTGTGCGGAGCCTGCTGTCCTCTGCCTGCACAGCTGAGCATTTGGCATCCTCACTGAGTCCCACAGGGTGGATGTGTCCATGCCCACTTTGCTGGGGCAAAATGCAGCGTCTGGAGGCTGGGTGGGTGCCCGTGGTTGCCCAGCCAGGGAGCGGCAGAGCCGGGATCTGGGCAGGCATCCGCCATGTGGAGAGAAGACAGGAAGGCGAACCTTGGTCCACTGCTGTGGCCAGGGTCCCCTGGGAGCACGGAGAACATGCCAAGCCCACGGGAGAGGGCCTAGCCTCTGCTGACATGGGTTCAGCAGGCAGCCGGGCAGGTGGGCATTCCAGGAAGCAGCAGCACGCGCCCATCCCGGAGGGCCTGGCAGTGGTGTCGATAGAGGACCTCGGAGCACAAGCGAGGGTCTGCCTGTGCAGAGGGAGCCGGGGCGGCTAATGCTGGACCCACCTGCTCCGCAGAGGCAGCCCTGTGTGGCGCACGGCCGGGGAGTGACCTGGAGGGAAGAAGGCCATCCTCAGATGGGGCCCCTGCTGGCACTAGATTCACGGAGCTGGGAGGCCTCGCCTGATGCGATGTTTATACAGCCCACGTTTCTCCCAGTTTTAAGGAGTGATGTCTTTACCAGGTGCTACTCAGTAAGAGATTCATTATAGGCAAACAAACACAGCTGGAGGAGGTTATTTGAGACAGTCATGAGACATCACGCTCCCAGTTGAGAAATGTAACCTCAGGTTTATGACCCGTGGGGGAGAAGCCTGGGTCCATGTCTCTTTGGGGCCAAGAGCAGATGTTGGAGGAGGAATTGCTCAGTGCACTTAGCAGGTGCAGGGAGAGCGGCCTTAAAGGTAAAATCGGTCCACAGCAGCCGGATACAACCCAGGCCCCTCCGCGGCCCGGGGGACTGTCACCGCCTCCCAGCCTGGCGCCCACTGTCGAGAGTGGTGAAGATGGGTCATCAGCCTGCAGGGTTTTCGTGGCCTTCCTCCATGACAGCTGCTCTCCCCGGTTCTCCAGCGAGGCCGCCTGGGTGAAGGTTCGCTTTGACAGGCCTGGAGGAGGCGGACGGCTGGCCCATGGGAGCAGGCCGACGGGGAGGGACAGTGTGTGCCGGGTGTGGTGGCCCAGGGGACCACACGGCAAGGCCAGCCCACGAGCCGTCATTCTGCTGCCCGGCTGTGCCTCCCCTGTGCCAGCCAGAGCCTCGTGGGTGCAAGAGGACAGAGTCCAGGAGAAAGAGCACACGGAGGCTTGGAGGGTCCCACGGCGGCCATGCTTCAGAAGCAGAAAAGGACGAGTAGGGTGTTCCATCATGAATGTGCTTTATGGTGCTTTATAATTGCATTTTCCTAATTGTTTTCTACTGAAAAAAGCTTTATATAAATTAAATTTAAATCATCTTAAAACTTCTCTAAAAAGCGACACAAGAGAATTTCCTGTTTTTAACAAAAGCTCATGAGGGGAGTTGCATTTGCACGCTCAGCCATCTGAGGAATCTGTTTTATTATTTATGTGTCTGTGTCTTTTGCAGCTCTATAAAAACCTCTGGGGCACCGTCCTTCAGGAAGGCAAAGTGCTGGAGAGGGCCTCGTGGTGGCCGCAATTCTCTGCCAACAAGCCCGTCATAGGAAGTTCGAAATCAAAGCTGTAGTCACGAGGCTCAATCTCATTAATCTAATCATGCTAATCAAGACATTGACCTCACTTTCTGGTTCCAAGAGACGCTGGACATTGCTGCCGCTTTCTGAACACGCACCGCTGCCTCCAACCAGCCCTTGTCCTGTCGGGACTGGCCGTCCTGGGCTGGGCTCTCTCCAGTCACCCCAGGAGGCGTCGGGGCGGAAGTGCGGGGCTCGCTGGGGGCCGTGGTGACTTGCTGTGCACAGAGGGAACCTAGATGGCTGCCGACTGTGGCAATGAGGACTGGGCACGTCCTGTTTCACTCACCGAATATAAAGCTGACTGCTCCTCATCAGGGACTTTGTTTTTAACATCATCCGAGATTTTTTACAAAGCTCTTCTTCACTGAGACTTAATGGCGCCGGTGTGAGTCTGTGGACTCTAGCCTGCCTTTACTGTGTAATTAAATTCGTTATAATCTTCCTCGTCGCACCAAAGACCATCTGAGTGACATAGTTTAAGATTTTTAAGGAGGAGAAAATCAGTTTTATTACTTTCTTGTGTGGAACTAGAAGTTTCCATCAAGGAGATGTTTCCAAATTTAAAAGTGCATCACGACTTGAACGTCTAGACAACTTAACACCCTGACCCCCAGCGTGTGGCTTCTTGAGTTGGTAGAATGGGGTGGTTTTGCCGTCAGTAAATACCCAGGGCTGCACGGCCCCACGGGGTGTTTGCCTGGCAAACTCCCCACATGTGTGTGTGTGCGCCCAGTGCGGCCCAGGTCTGTGAGCATATGTCCAATCCGTGGAGACCAGACTGAGGAGCTCAAAGAGCCTCCCCGGCCACGCGGGTTTCCGAGCCCAGGACGCCAGCTGGCAGGTGGTTCTGACTCTTGGCACTGTCTCTGTTTCCCCTCCGCTGTCCCGTTGTGCTCCTTGGCCTCTCTGATCAGTCCTGGAAGGCACAAGACTTTTGCCATCAGCGGCCCCCGTGCCTCCCGACCTCTGTGGCCTTGGAGCCCACCAGGCAGATGTGACCCAGGTGCCCACTAGTGCAAACTGGTCCTGGACAAACGAGGAGCTTTATTTTTCAAAATAACCCAGGGAATTTCTGAGCACATGGAAGGCGTGGGCAAGAACCTGTTTGTGGAGGCTGGATTTCCACCTCTGGAAATTACGTGGGTGGTTCCTTCTCAAGCCTCAGTTTTCATGCCTGGAAAAGGGACACATCTCCCACCCCACCTCCCACCCCTGCAGAGCTGCCAGGAGCATCAGAGCAGGTAGGAGGGGCGATTTGTCATGAGCACGCACTACGTGCTGGAACTTTCTATCCATCATTGGCCCCTCAGACAACTGTGTGGGGCTGGGGGGAACTGTGTCATCAGGCCCATTTTACAGATGGGGAAACTGACCCCAGAGGGCTGATTCACTGCCCTGGGCTGGATAGCCAGGAAGTGGCAGAGCTGGACTGGGCTCTCAGGTCTGACCCAAAGCGCCAGCCTGTCCTTGGCCCCACACGTTCTCAGAGCCGGGCACAGACGGGCCTTTGCTGATGTCAGTGTCACGGCTTTACCTAGGGCACAGTCCTTCCTCATTTAAGGTCTGTCTGGTTGGGGGGGTTTCCTTGGGTCTTAAATAAACCCTTCACATTTTTTAAGAGTGTTTTGTCCATTATACTCTTCTCTGCCTGCTTTCAGAGAGAATGGGAACAACAGAAAATTTTCCAGACCCTTAGAAATTGAGATGGGCTGATTCTGAGCACAGATTCCAATAGTGGAGCAGAGGAGCCTGTCGATGCCAGAAGGAGGGGTTCACTCCCCACAGGTCTCAGGGGTCCCCAGGCCCAGCCCCTCTGCCTGGGGTTCCAGCCCAAGAGCCTGCTGGCCGCGGTCACCAATTTCTGTCGTGTATCCCCGGGAGGCCACTCGGGCTGCGTGTTCGTGGACGCTGCTTCACCCGCACCCCGCAGCTCTTCTCAACAGGGAGGAGCTGGCTCTCTGGTCCTCTGACCCTCCTGCCGCTGGTGTCCGGCTGCACTCTCCGCCTCGGGCCCCATTTCAGGAGTGACAGCCTCACCTGGGCATCTCGCGTTTTCGTATTTTGCCTTTTGTCGTTTGGGATCTTGGTTTATTGTCCAGTTTTGGGTCTGAAACCACCAGCTCTTCCAACAGGTCATAGAAGTCCGAGGTTGAGAGTGTGTTCATCCAGGAAGATAAACACAGTCGTCTGTAAGTGTCAGGCGTGCTGGGCTCTGTGATCAGGGAGCTGTGTGAGGTGTGCCCGCGGCTGCCACTGCTCCGTGTGCACTCCCGCGCCCACCCACTAGGGACGTCTTCACCCCGAGGTTCTGCAGGCGGGACGTGCTCCTCGACTTGCAGGGCCAGGAGGGTCATCAGTGAGCCACACAGCCTGGGCGCCACCCCCCAGGCCCGGCCTGGCCACCTGCCACCGTTCATCCACCACCAGGCTCCTCCCCGCCGCCGCCGGCTGCCTGGTGCAGGGCTGTCCCGACGGCAGGAGCCGAGGAGGTTAAGGAGTGGATGGTCATTAAAGGCCGTTTTAAAAATAAAGCATTTGAAAACACTGTGCAGTAAAAACTTGAATAATTCGAATAGATTTTAAAAATTTAATCTCATTGCTTTCTACCAGTTTTTTTTTTTTTGGTTATAAAACCAACAGGCGTTTGGTACTATTGCAGTAATATAGGAAGGTTCAAAGAAGAAAACATCACTCATAATCCACTTGGGAACAACCACTGGTTGCATGGTATTTACTTTAGGGCCACGGGGCAGAGATCTGGGTCCCCCGTAATCCTGGCTCTTGCTGGGTTTGCCCGGTTGTGACAGTGACTTGTGCCCTTCCCTCGGCGGCCCTGTGGCCTGTCCCATCCCACCTGCTGGTAACAGTGTAGCACGCCCCATTCGAATGCCTTCCTCCTCCGTGTGTGGGGGGTTTTTGTAACAGGAAGGGGGTCATCCTCTTGTCAGCCTTTTTGTCCCCGCTTAAAGGCATGTCACGGGCACCTCCGTTCAGGCAGCGTGGGGTACAGGGTTAACAAACCTCCCCTTGAGGGCTGTGGAGAGGGAGGGCCTGTGCTCCAGGTGGCTCTGAGCCGTCCGTCCTCGCATGTGGGCCTGAGCCTGAGCGTCAGTTCCTGGAGGCCGAATTGCTGAGGGCCGGGATTTCACGTGGGGGCTGCTGATAAGGCCGGAGGCCCTGGGGCGGGTGTGGACCCACCAGCGTGTTGGATGAGAGCCCAGAGTGGGCCACGTTGCCTGGGCGGGTCCCCCGCTGATGAAGTGGGATGAAGGGGAGAATCTGGCAGCTGTGAGCCTTAACATGGGCTCATCCGGAAAGCACGCAGCGCAGAGCCTGGGCGTGGCGGGCGCGAGCTCCTGGCACCTGGTCATCAGTCTCCTCCACCGGCTTTGTTCCCACGCCCCTTCGTCCTCACTGTTCCCTTCCCGTCCCAGGGGTTAAATAAACCAGCATCTCCTGGTCGGTTTGCTTTTCTTTGCTCCCTTCTGAGAGCTGATGGTGTCTTCCCCTGTATTCATAGCGATTTCTATTGTTCCCCTGTGATAACTGCCTGCTCTTGTTCTTTGTCTAATGGAGCATTTAGTTTTTAAGATATTTTCATTTAAAAAATATTTTTGTGTACTAAGCATCATAAACCTTTGACATGCATTGAAAATTATTTTTCCTCATTTATTATTTGCCTTTTAATTAATTTTTTTGATTTAGTGTAAACTTTTAAAATTTAAAATTGTATGTATGTATAAATCAAAAAACTAAGGATCGTTTCTGCTTCAGCCTTTGAGGTCAGGCTGGGAGAGTCCTCTCCCGAACCCAGATGATTCACGTTTGCCTATGTTTTCCTTGAGGACGTTACAGTATTCAGTGGGCTGGGGGTTTATTTCCAGGTGGGCCTGAGGCCAGGATCTAAAATGGTGAGCCCATTGACTGACACGCTGACCTGAAGTCCCACCTGTATCAGACGCCACAGTCGCGTGTTCTCAGGTCTGTCTCTGCCTTTTTCGCTTTTATTGGCTTTTCTCACATCAGCTTCTGTTGATTTCATTATTGAGGCTTTCACACTTTTAATATCTTTTGGAGTGAGGAGATATAGCCTTATCTCTCATCTTTTCAAAAAACTTCTCAGGGCTGGCCTGGTGACGGACGTAGCAGTTAAGTTCACACGTTCTGCTTTGGCAGCCCGGCGATCGCTGGTTTGGATCCCAGGTGCAGACATGGCACTGCTTGTCAAGCCATGCTGTGGCAGGCGTCCCATGTATACAGTAGAGGAAGATAGACAGAGATGTTAGCTCAGGGCCAGTCTTCCTCAGCAAAAAGAGGAGGATTGGCTGCAGATGTTAGCTCAGGGCTAATCTTCCTCAAAAAAAAAAAGCCACTTCTCAGATGTATGAGCTTTGGTATTATTCTTGTCAAGTCTGGGCACTCTCCCATCCCCAGATTAAAGAAAGATTCTTTGGAAACTGGAATTTTGTCTAATTGATAGATTAATATCAGGAGAATTTATATCTTTAAGTAGTTTTCCCATTTAAGACCATGTTTTCAAGTTTTTTAATAAAAAGCTCATTTTTGTATATTTTGTAACGGGTCACCTTTTAAAAACCTTATTATAACAGTCTTTTGTTGATTCTCTTTGGTTTTCCTTATATGTCAGATATAGTGATGCTTTTGCCCTTATCTTTCCAAAACTTTGACCAGTCCTGTAACTTTCCTGACTGGTGGCGTCTGTGGGACAGACCCCGTACACGTGATGGCGGCACCACCGTCTGGGCCCGGCGCTCAGGAAAGGCCCTCAGGGGTTCTCGTTAGCCTGATGCCTCGTGAAGGACAGATGGGCAGACAGACTCAAGGCGGAAGACAAATGTGCACCGATGGCTGGACCCTCTGACCCACTGAGGACAATGCCTGCAGAGCGGGGAGCCGCCTGACCCTGGAATAAGAGAGCAACGAGCGTCCCCTCACCCTGGGGCTGCTTCACACGGACACAAATGCAAACCACGCGGACAAAGAAAAGGAAAATCAGCCACCCCATCGCTGTCTTCAGGAGCCCGCACATGTCTCGGGATTGAGGCCTTCGACATCACCTCCAAGGATCCTGGTGGCAGTGGAGGTGTGGGCACTTTCCTCATGGGTGTATTGTTGACGCAGGGCAGACATTTGGGGACTGTCCCTTTTCTTGGGCTTCTAATAGCTCTGCCCAACCCTATTCACTTTTCTGCTATTTTTTATTCCCCCCGAGAGATTTAAGGGGGTCCTACCCTTGGGCTACCCCCAGCAGGGATTTTTTACGCAGTCAGTGTCTACGCAGCGGTCACCCCTCCTGCTGTGCAAGGACAACGGCTCACGTCCTCATCACAAGGCTCCTTTCTACTTGACTTGGTCCACACGGCCATTCTGGACGTTCCCCAGACTCCGCATGGAATGTGTCCTGCCCGACGGTGGGCCCCATCAGAAGAGCACGGCCAGGCCCCAGGCACGGGTCCTCCAGAGGTCACATGGTCTTAGACCCCCCTTCATGTGGTGGGCTGTGTGGGTTTCCTGCCCAGCTTCCGAGCCCCTTCGTCCTCTCTAACAGAACCCTAGTTTTGTCCAAGTTCTGCCCCAAGGCTGGGCCCATGGTGGCTGGAGCTCCTCAGCTCATCTGGTCCCTTTGCCCCAGTCACTGGCTCAGGGATGGGACCCAGCTCGAGGGTCCTGTTGGGTTGAGTCTAAGGAACCAGCTGGGACGGTGGTCTCTCGCTTTCACTGGACAATGTGCTGGCCGCTGAGGAGCTATGTGCTGCTCCAGCCACATTGCCACCTGAGCCTGAGGCTCAGCCAACCCGTGGGGACGGCCCGGGACACGGTGGCTGCCACACAGAACAAGAAGCCGCAGAACCTCAGGTGATGGCCTCCAGGTGCATGAGCCACCGGCTTTCTAATCGCTGAGGACAGGTGAGCTAGGCCGAGGGCCCCACACACGGAGCCCCAGTGCCAGGCTTGGCCCGGGCACCTGCGGCAGAGCACAGGGGGCAGCCCCTGGTCCACACAGGGGAGCCACACTCCTCAGGTGGCATGGCGGCTCGGCCTCGGGTGCGGGAGCTCTGGCACTGCACTGCCCAGCTGTCCCCCAGCAGCCTCTGCTTTGCTGCCAGCTGCTCTGGCCTCTGGCTGTCACTGAGACCTATGTCAGGGGGTTTGTCTCGGCCCAGGGCTTTGCTCCTGAGTCCGGGGGTCCGGGAGGCTCGGTGAGAGTTGGGTTCCTACTGGCTTCCAGGAAGCCCGCCTGTTCCAACTGAAACACGGGCCTGACCTCAGCTGGGCTCCCAGTGCCTGAGACTGCTGGCTGCCCCGGGGGTGGCTCAGCTTGCTCCATGACACCCGGAGGGAGGCGGATCTGGTCCCACGGTGGCCTGTCACTGAGCTCGGGCGGAGTTCCACTAGCCTTTCCTTGGGCTCCCACGTATCGTTCGAGCTCTCAGGCAGGGAGGCCCACGCTGTGCTGCGCTGTTTGCTTTGTGAGAGAAAACGTGCGTTTCGTCTTACACAAGCTGAATGCTGGGGCGCAGAGCAGACCCGAGAGTGGTCCCCGGGGTCTGCTCCAGGTGTGTGAATTCCGTGTGCAAAACTTCCTGACATCTCTCGAAGTTTTCCATCTTTGCTCCAGAGCAAAGCTTGTGAAAACAAAATGCATTTTTAGGAAACTTTTCCTACGTCATCGTCCTTAAAAGCCCCGGGCCAGATGTCTGTGCTGACATCCTGAGGAGGTTGGTAGCAGCATCCACAGAGGACGGCTCTGGAGCTGGGCCCAGGTTCCAGGCTCTCGGTCACTGGCTGTGAGGCCTTGGGCACATTTCTTCACTTTCCCAAAGTTGTTTCCTACTTTATAAAGGCCTGACGCTTGCCTTCAGGGTCAGAGGCGCTGACGTCATGCAGTCCGGGCACTCGGAGGGGCCCCTGGCCCACTGACCTGGCCCCTGGGGCTGCACGTCCTCCAGCACCGAGGGAAGTTCTGAGCATGCGGAGCCTGAGGACCACCGCCTCTGTCATGGGCCTGGATTCTGGGAAGAATGTGGGGTGGTCAGTGGCCCTCGTGAAGATGCTGAGATGGAGAATGACCATGTGCAGTCCCAGCGCCTGCCTGCCTGTGCCCTGGGGTGGCTCTGCTCTTGGCCTCCAGCGCTCTCACCTCTGCAGAAGGTCCTTTCAGGGACCAGAGTGGCCACAGGAGGAGCTTCATGTGGCTCCAGGCTGGCCCTTCTCTGCCAATCCTGGGCCCGCACAGAAAGCCTGCCCCCGGGGGAGCCCTGGTCATGCAGTCTTCGTCCTTGTGTGAGCACTCCTCGACACCCGGTCACCAAGGGCCTGGGGCCCCGTGGACAGTTCACTCCCTCTTGGGACACTGCCCACTGCTGGCTGCTCACATGGCTTCCCAACCCCAGAATAGCCACTGGGACGCTGTACCTGAGCCAGCTCCCTCTGTGTCCTTCCTTGGTGCTTCTCCACTTCCCTGACAATGGCCTCTGTGTGGACGTGAATGCAGTGTTGGCAGCAGACGTGCTTCCCACCTGGCATCCGAGCCAGCGTGGCCCACCACTTGCCCTGCCCAGCTGTCATCTGTGTGACAGAAGGAATTGCGTGACATTCCTCCTTCACCACGTTGGCTGCAGTAGCCCCACGACCCTGGACAGCACTTCCCACCGGTCGAGAAGCTCACTGAGGTCAGGGACGAGGTCTGAATCATCTGTGTGTCTCCAGTTCCCAGCACAAGGCCACAGAGAGGAGTCCTAGGCAAGCACTGGAGGGAGGCATGGGTGGATGGATGGATGGAGGGTGGATGGATGGGTGGATGGATAGGATGGGTGGATAGGGTGGGTGGATGGGTGGATGTGTGCATGGATAGAAGGATGGTTGGGTGGGTGGATGAATGGATGGATGTGTGCATGGATAGGTAGATGGATGGGTGGATAGGGTGGGTGGGTGGGTGGATGGGTGAGAAGATGAGTGGGTATATGGATGGATGAACAAATGAATGAATGAATGACTTCAATTAAAAATTGAATAAATGAATAAAATGAATGAATGAAAAAATGAATTAATGAATGAGTAAAGGACTGAGGCCAGCAGGGAAGGAGTGCCCTCGGCTGCCTCCAAAGGAGAGATCAGCAAGAGGGACTTCGAAGTCCCAGGACTCCCTTTGCGGCCACAGTGCTACCACACCTCGCCTTTTGTGTCCATCCCTGAAGTAATGACCACACAGGGTGTTACGGCTGAATTGTGTCTCCCAAATCCATATGCTGAAGCCCTAACCCCCAGGACATCAGGATGAGTGTACTTGGAGAGGGGACGTTAAAGAGGCGATTTAGGTAAAATGAGGTCGTATGAGTGGGTCCTGATCCAGTCTGACTGGTGTCCTTGTAAGGAGAGGGGATTAGGACACAGACACGCACAGAGGGACGACCATGTGAGGACACAGGGAGGGGACGGCTGTCTACACACCAAGGAGAGAGGCCTCAGGAGGAACCAACCCGCCCACACCTGGATCTCGGACTTCCAGCCTCCAGGGCTGGGAGAGGATAAACGTCTGTTCTCTGAGCCCCAGGCTGTGGGTGTGGCAGCCCCCACGGGCTGATGCACAAGGATTCGTTCCTTGAGTGATCTCTGTGAGCCCAGCCAGGGGCCAGATGATTCCACCCATTTCAGATAAGGAAACTGAGGCAGAGAGTGGCTTGGTGACTGGCCCCAGGTCCCTCTGACAGTGGGGCACAGGCGCCCAGCTAGTGCAGATTTCAACTTCTGGTTCTGCCAGGGAGTAAGGGAGGCGTGTGTGTCCAGGGAGCTCCAGGGGTGTTGTCGCCAGATGACAAGGGATGTGTATGGGAAGTCTGGAGGAGGCGTGTGTGAGGCTGGTCTGAGAATCAGTGTCCAATTGGTGCTGGACACAGCCAGCGTCCCGCTGTGTCCCTTTGTCTGGCAGTGGCCAGAGCAAGGAAGGGGCTCTGAGAGGCCAGGCAGGAGCCCCTAGTCAGGGCTGGGACGCAGCTCAGGTTCCCTCGCTGCAGGCTGCACTAGAGAGGCTGCAGGCGACTGACAGCTCAGGGGCTCTCTGATCCTGTCATCAGGTGCGTCCCCTAAGTGAGCACTGTCCCCCTTTTCCAGGTGAGGACAGAGAGCCCCGGGGGCCAGCCTGCAGCCTGAAGTGCTTCCAGAGCCCCGGGGGAGGAGCTCCCATGGGGGATGGAAACAAGACTCACCAGCTTGCGTTCTGTCCGGGTGTTCTGCAGTCGGCTCTTCCTTCTAGAAGGTTCCTTCCCTCCACCCTCTCCTCAGACCTTTCCAGCCTCATTTCTGAGGCTGGGCTGAAGTCCACGGAGATTCCCAGGCACACCAGGGCTCAGAACACGGCGCGGCGGGTCTGTCTGGGGTGTTCAGGCGGCGGGGGAGTTGAAGAGGTACACGGATGACTGTTCTGGAACTGGAAGCTCCAGGACCGTGGGGTGTCATCCTCACCAGGACCCTCGAAGAAACGTGGGCGTCCAGTTGGCAGCCTCCAGGGCGTGATCGCCAGTCTGTGGGCACAGGGACATGTGAGGTTTCCACGGGGCAAGCACGGCCCCAGGGAAGGCACGGGGGTGGGGGGCCTGTGGTCCTGGTCTCCCCTCTGCAGGACCCTCACCTCTTCGCCACTCCTCAGCTTCCAGGGAGGAAACCGTCTGCAGCCACCAGGGCGATGATACAGCTCTGTCCACGATGCCCACCCCCCAGTCCTGCCTGGCCGGCCCACGGGGGCCACAGGCAGCTGAGACGACGCTGTACCAGAAAGCTGCGACACCGGCCCAGCCAGGGGGACACAAGAGCCCTTTGTGGGGACAGGAGGGAAGCAGGCGTGGGCGCCTGCCCAGCTGTTGGCATCAGACGGGTGTCTGGTTTGTGTTTGCTCGCTGTCTTCCCGCAGCCAGGCTGGTGGAGCACCCCTGCAGACAGGCCTGCCAGGAAGTGATTTCCTTCCCTGCTGCGCCCTAGGACCACAGTGTCCTAGGCCTCGCACTCTGAGACCCCGCTTCCTGAAGGCGCCTTGAAAACTCCAGGATGGTGAGCTCCCAGAGACATGAGAAGGCTGGCCACCAACAGCCATCAGTGCGTCCATCCACCCGGCCCCTCCCCCA